>NC_060884.1:15689355-15704355 GCF_014805685.1 Silurus meridionalis | reverse complement strand
GTGGCCATAAATTAATATAAATTATTAATGATTGGTTAAAAATCTATACAATAATAAAAAAAAAAATTCACTAACACTTTTTTTTTTTTTTAAATATAACATATTTTATCTATAGTTGTATCATTTTCTGTATTTGCATATGCACAATATAACATATTACAAGGAACAAAAAATTCATCATTGTCAAAAAAGATAAATACAATATTTTCTTGATATAAATTCTCGCTCTCTGTTTCTCTCTCTCTCTCTGTTTCTTTCTCTCTCTCTCTCTCTCTCTCTCTCTCTACCATCTATCTTTGCAGAGTGCTCTCTGGGATCTGAGGGAGAGGATGAGGGGTGTGCATGGGGGACGGATGTGCAGGATGAAAGAAATGAACAAGATAAGATGAGTCTGACACCCAGCGAGGGCACCGAGGCTGGAAGTCCTGCTCGCTCCACTCGCGCTCCCAGTCTGAGCCCCTCGCTGGAGCACTGGGACGAGACTGAGAACACAACCCTGCCAAGTACCACCGGAGAGACAGAGAGCAATGCATACAGTAAGTATCTCTGATTACATGCCCAGATGTGTTCAGAGATCAAAACTCCTTAAGACTTTTAATTATGCAGGCAGGTAGTGACCAGGTTTAGAAAATGAGACCAAAAAGTACATCAAATATCAAACGATAAACAGGCCTCTGCTTAATATATGAATCTAGAATCAGACTTTAGTTTCTAACATCTGTCAGCAATAAAGTTATCTTACCTGACAGTGTGAATCCAACTGCAATGAATACTGAATGATTTAACATTTATTTACATGATAGGAATTATTTTTCTTCTGGCTATATGCTTACAGCTGCGTACTATGTTTAGTTATGATGTCTTAAGCCTGATTACAATCATTGCAGTAGGTTGTGACTCCAAACCAGTTGCCTGACTTCAGCAATTTCCAACACCTACGAGATATTAGAGATGATAAATAACCAAGCTGTGGACGGAAATTGAAACTTCTTGCTTGCATTAAGATAACACAGCAGTATCAAAGGTTATTTTCAAAAAGTCATCACATCAGGCATGACAAAGGGCTTTTCATGTCAAACTAGATGACGTTCCTATTCCAAAGTCAAAAGTAAGTAACTGCAGCTTTCCTTTTATATTCATTGCGATTAAAGATTTATGCAGCTCATGTAGAAATAGTCATTGCACACTCGCTTTGTCTCTCTTGCGCATAAAAAGCGAGTCCGTGCAGCAGTTAGGTGCTCTGCCTCTTTTCTGGCCGCAGTAAAGAAACATGGAAACATGATGCCAACATCTGCAAACATTTGAAAAATCCTCCTCAAAGTCACTGCGCAGTGCTGGCATTTGTCCTCGCTTTCTTTTTTATATTGTTATTTGATAGGTTTTTTTTGGCTCTCTGGCTCTTATTGGTCTCGTGGGAGAATCTCAGAAACATTTTCCTCATTTCAGCTCTCATCATTCCCATTACAGAGGCCTTTAAATTACCACGACAAGCGTTTTTTTTTATTTTTATTTTTTGATTCAAAGAATAGGAACATCCCATCCAAACATACCCCCGATTCTCTTATTTTCTATGGTTCTAAAATCATTTTCACGTACGATTATGCATGTTATATGGAATTATGTGAAAATTAAAGGTGCATTTTACTATGCGATCCTCTATAAATCTGACTTGTGAACATGAGACTTCATGAGAATAAATATATGATTTTTATTTCTGTAAACAATAAGAGCATGCGCTCCCTGCAAAAATTAAGGAATGTGAAAACTAAAGTGAAAAATGAAACTCAAGTTGGAAAATGATGAATGTTGGAGAAAAACATAAAATGCAGATGTACATGTGAAATATTTAAGTGTGATTTGCTAGATGTTTATATTCTGTATGCATAATTGTATGTACTATATATATATATATATATATATATATATATATATATATATATATATATATATATATAAAATGTGTGTGTGTATTTGGGGGTTATTATCACAGTTATTATTATAGCCACAGTAATACACAATGCATGTTCAGAATTACCAGAACCTTTTTTTCTGAAGTAATTGCAACATTAAACAGCGAGACTAACACCCGAAGATTATTTAACACCAGCCACCAACACCGCTCTGCCTCTGTTCCTTCAGCACAAAAAGATGCCAATGTAATGGAGGACTGGACTCGCTATGACTTACTCATGCAGCTGAGAAAAGTGTCCCACCTTCCTGACACGCGACACAACCAGCAACACAACGGCGCTATCACTTCCTACCACACAGTGGGCAAGCGGAACGATACGCCGTCTACCTTGTCACCAAGCATTCAGGAGTCACCTGAGGGAAAAGGTATATGATTGTAAGGCTGATGGAGGTTAGGATTTGGAAATATTTTTGTGCTAGAACCAAAATATGACAACACCAAAAAAATTAGCTCAAAGGTTTCAGGAGAATCACTGCTAAAATTTAAATGCATCACAGGGCAAACATTTCAATTCGAACAATATTTTCTGCATATTTTTCACTGAAATGTTTTACTGATACAAGTCACTTATAACTTTAAGACAAAGAAATGTACATTAATTTCAACTCAAAATATTTGTGTAAAAGGGAATAACATTAATCTTTCAAATAAATTACCTGAGTTTCTAAAATTTAATATTTTCATGCACATATTGCTGCATTTAAAAATAAATGCACACTAGAATTTTCTTCAAATATACACCAACATCATACTTCTCTTAACCTACTATACAATAATTATGCTTGTGTTAAGCTGAAGAAACATATTCCATAATAGACATCGGTATGTTGGTATATCTGACCACAATGTGTTAGTTCTCTACTTCAAGACCAAACATATGAGATTACTGGAGATAATGCTGCAGGGGAAAATCGAGATATGGTAGTTAATAGTCTTTATTTACATTCATTCCTGTTCAGGGCAATGGATAGACACAGGAACATTCTTTTATAATTTATTTATAGGAATTGTGGGTAAATTTTGGTTCTGGTGGGAAGTATATTGCTAGTGTATAGCAAATACAAATTGTGATTTTGTTGTTGTTGTTGTTTAGTCTGACTTAGCAGATGCTTAGCTTGGCCAAATGTAAGCAAATACATATTGTGTGAAAAGGTCAGGTCAAATCAGGACACAACAGTTTGCAAGAATCAAAGGTCATGAAGTGGAAAATGAGAAACTGATTAGGAAGAAAGAACTTAATTGTCAGTAAAAGTCAAGCAACATGAGAAAAAAACAAACTGAAAATTTGCATGCAGGCTAAAATGAATTATAAACAAGAAAAAAGGAACAGAAAGTTAGTTATTTATAAATCATTTTGTTTTACAATTTTAATATTAATATTTTATACGTGTATGAAATATACAGTTACATCTGATGTGATAATGAAAACATTTTAAGAAAAGTGGCTTTAGGTTTTATGTTAATTGATGCTTTGGTAATTTATATATTTTGTCGAATAAATAAATGAAGGCTTTTAATTATATTTATATGCCCTAATCTATATGTTTATAGAAACACAAACAATTAGCAATAATTCATATAACTAAAAATAGAAGGGTTCTCTTCCTGATTGACAGATACAGACCCTGGGAGCCCCGATCTTACAGGGAAAGAAATGCAGGTGTGTCCATTTTGCCAGCAGTCATACCAACGGGGCAGCTATCTCAAAGAACACATGAAGATGTGCCAGGAGAGGGAGGGGGGGCACAGTTTGTGTCCACTCTGTGGTTACAGCACTCCGTACAGGGCACAGATGGAGCGGCACATGGCACTACACACCCAGGTTAAAGAGAAGGTGCAAGCTCATGCTGTGATACATGGCTTTAACATTACACTACAACATAAAAACCTAATATATTGTAAAGGCTGATCACAGTGTTCTGCTTTGCAGAATTCTGTGTCTGAACCCAACATGGAAAACCGGAAATTTAAGTGTACAGAGTGTGGAAAAGCTTTTAAATACAAACATCATCTTAAAGAGCATCTACGTATTCATAGTGGTAAGAAAAAAGTTTTTTATTAATTCACATAACCACCAAATAAGTAAATAAATAAATAAATCTTCATTAAAATGCATGCCAAATCCTGTTACATTATCTAGTAAAATGCAATATTTTTGTTAACAAAAGCCCAGATGATTTATTAATTAAATTTATAACTGTGGAGTGCTCATGCATTTTGTTTGAATTCCAGAAAGCAGAAGAAGTGATGGTGTTTTGTCTTTTTGTTATTAAATTATTTAAGTGCAACCATCAGCCATTGGGCAATATTAATAACAATAATACGCTTAGGAAATAAAATACCTTTATGACCTTTACAATTAATATGATTAAAACAATATATTATGTAATATGTATTAGGGGAAAAGTAGGTTTAGCTTTATTTTATTTCTTTTGTAATATAACGTTCCATACCTCACTTGCCGACACTGTGTCACTGTCGCTTTGTGTGTAGCACCATAACCTATAAAATGTGACTCATATATTACGTGTTTGTTTAACGTCTGGAGTGGTTGAATAGGAAATAATCATAATGCTAACGTATTTGACTTGTTATGAACGTCATTATAGCACGATGCAAATCAATGGTATCTGGAGCATTTATAAACCACCCATGAACAACCATATGGAATTGCTGTATTGTTCCTATCTGTTCTGCCATCTGTAGTAAATGTTGTTTTGTCATTTTAGGTGAGAAGCCCTACGAGTGCTCCAACTGTAAGAAACGTTTCAGTCACTCAGGCTCCTACAGCTCGCACCTGAGCAGCAAAAAGTGTCTCAGCGGGGGTGGATTAGGGAACGGCGCATACTTCAATGGCCACTCTCACCCTGCCTACCTCTTCCCCTCCCCAACGTCACCCCCTTCAGTTGGTATCAGGAACGGTAACAGAGGAAAGAGCTCACCATATGCTTCACTGAATCCTTGCTTCACAGAACAATTAGCCAATCAGGGACCAGAATCTATCAGTTCTCCTTTCAGAGCTTCAGACCTAAGTAGACCATGGGATTCTGTTGCAGCCATGAGGATGGGGATGTTTAAAGGGACTACATTTTTGCCCTTTCTTCATTCTGATGGCAAATTTGAACAGCTCCTGCAGGAAATGCTCAGAAAAGAAGTGGTGAAAGATGAACAACAAGGAAGCAAGCAAGACAAAGAAGACGAAGGCAAGACTGAAAGTAGAGAGGGTAAAAAAAATGATGGGCTTATCGGTGCGGTCTCTTGTCAGCGTTGTTTCCAGCTGTTTCCAAATGAAGTAGTTCTAAAGCAGCACGAAAGATATTTATGCAAAGGAAAGGATGAGCAGGACACTGCACAGATACACCTCATCAAAGATGGTTCCCCACTTAACTTCTCAAGTGTCTCCCAGAATCTTTATGACACACAGAAAACTCCTACCACCCCTAATGGAATGACCAGAGAGCTCTCGTCTCCACAACGGGCATCCTGGCATTCGCTTCCACAGCAGCTCCTTGTGCCAGTGCAGTCACCTTTGCACTTCCGCTCAGAACCTGCACATGCGTATTGGCCAGGCAGAAAGACAGACAGCCCTGGAAACTCAAGCGTCATAAGCCCAATTTCGCCGTCACTACAAGAGCGCCGACGTCCAGGCTTCAGCTCTCCAACAGTCATATCACCATGCCAGCTTCTTCAACACAGACCATCGCCCAGATCAGAGGGTTCTCAGAGTGAGCCCCTAGACCTCTCTATTCCCAAAGCACGTAAAGGCTCTGAGCCTGGATCGGACTGCAGCGGCAGCTCACCACGGACGGACCACAGGGATGTGGAACATTTAGCAAGAAGGTTGAGCCCACTGTCCCATCACGAATTAGGCACAGCCTACAGACCTTTATATGGAAGTGCAGTTTTCAGCAACTACTCCTTTTTTAATCCAATTATGTCAAGTGGTCTTGCAGCAATGGGGCGTAATGGCCAGACATCACTTCCTTTAACACCTCCAGCACCCAGCCCTGGGTTTCTCTCCCCCATAGCATATATGATGGAGGCAGAGTCTGAGAATATGCTGAAAAGAATGCATCAGGAGATAAATGTCATGGTGAGGACATGCTCAACCACAAGCATCATGTAGCCACAAATAATATTTCCTTTCTGGAGAAAACAGTTTTAGCTAGCCTATAATGTAATGATATTTGCAAAATCTTATTAAAGCCTGTATTAAAACCTATACCGAAACCCACCCACAGCCCCTTCCTCATCTTTTAACAATATAAGCAATTCGCAACTTTCATTTCAACTCAGGGTCTCTTATTCAAATGTACATCATAAACTTAAGAACTATCTTTAGTGCTACCTAAAGGATCATAACAGGCCTTTATTTGCTGGCTCTTAGGTTCTTGTAGGTTGCACTCGATACATTTCTTTCCCCCATTTGTGCTGTAAACAAGCATATTACTCAGAGGGGAATTCCAGCCCCAACTGCATAAAGGGCACAGAAAATGCAAGCTTGTTTACACACAGTTACACATTTTCAAATTTCATACTCATAAAATTACTTCACAAAATATATTTAAGTATTTCTGTTATTATCAATCCGGGGGCTGCATTATTCACTACTTTCCCAAATCCCCAGTTAACATCATGGATGTTTGTCTTTAAGGGTGATGCCAGAACTCGAGGAAGTCTGGACTATCTCGCTCTGATGGAGGAGGGGCTAGATGGAGACCACGGTCCTGGGAGAAAAAGACTCAGGAAGACAGAAGAAGGATTATACGCTTGCGACATCTGTGACAAAAGCTTCCAGAAGAGCAGCTCTTTGCTGCGCCATAAATATGAACACACAGGTACTGACGCCACAGCTCGGTATAATGCTGTTGCGCTTTACATCAGCAAAACATGACTTAGGTTTGTGGTTGCATGTTTGCTTCTAGGAAAATTGTTTAAATGTAACATTACTTTGGGGGTTTTATTAATTAAACAGCAAAGCCAAATTCACTTATACCACTCACAGTTGTGTTATATTTGTGTAAACCTCGGCAGAAATGCCGTGCCGGAGTGACAGGATGTACACAATGCAATACAATCTTGAATTTGCTCATGTTATTTTTTTTTTTCATAATTGTACCTAATATAATCTTTAGACCTATAACAATTTATTTAAAAAATGTATTAGTTGACAAACTATATAAAAGATATTGGTGTGCATTATTATGTAAGGAAAATAGAACACAGTCTGCTTTAATCAGGGAGTATCTATTAAGGTGGGGACGCCTCAAAATGATTATTTAATTGAATTAATTTAAATCAATAAATTTATAGTTATATTACAGCAAACTGCCAACAGCAACATTTAAAACAATCTTTAAAATGTAAAAAAAATAAAACCATCATTTTTGTCTATTTAAATTGACACTGATTTTGGGAAATGTTTTTCTTAGGTTATTATAGGTTATAACCAGTTTCCTCTCTTTCTCATAGTCAAATACAAAAACAAATTTGACTTGTTATATTGCATTTAAACTACAAAGTCCTAATGTGTCACATATTTTGTGCATTGGAAACATCTGGAGACTCTTCCCAATAAAAAAAAAGAGAAAAAAGAGATTTTCCTCACAAGAAATGTCATTAAATTAACAATTACAGTTTTGATTTGAGTCATAGTCAAACGTCCTATGAATTAGCTCTACAATAAAAATCATGATAAAAAAGAATATAGTAGAGTATAGTATCTTTGATGTAAAATATAATCTATTAAATAAAATAATTCAATAATATAAGAAAAATCATAAAACTTAAACCTGTGGGCACCACAACACATTCTGACTAATCAGATTTGAGAATATAAACGTGTAAAAATACAGGAGCCGTGAAGCTCATTGTTCTATTTTCTGTGTTTTGTTTAGGAAAGCGGCCACACGAGTGCCAGATCTGTAAGAAAGCATTTAAACACAAGCACCACCTGATTGAGCACAGCCGGCTTCACTCTGGAGAAAAGCCCTATCAATGTGATAAATGTGGCAAGCGTTTCTCACACTCAGGCTCCTACTCCCAGCACATGAACCACCGCTATGCTTTCTGTGGTCGGGACAATGACCCAGATGCCCAGGGAGAGGAGCAGGTTTTGGGCCACCCGGCTCTCTATACAAGTCCACACACCCAACTTCATCCTGAGACAAGAGACAATTCTCTCCCTCTGGAGGAAACAGCCACATTCCTCAGTGATTCCAGCATGGATGGGGCTCCACTAGGATACAGACCAGAAGAGGAGGAGGAGGAAGAGGAAGAAGGCTTGCTCAGTGATCATGCACATGAGAGAAGGATGGAGATAGAGTGCAGAAGTAGACACCTGGAACAGTCAAGTGAAGATAGCAAGAAGAAAAATGAAAAAGACACCAAACTTTATTACAATAGCGAGATCAAAGTGGAACATGACGAGGACTTAAGAGACATGAATCAAGAGACAGTATGAACTTTCTGCACAGAGATATTTTAAGCATTGAGTCAATTTGACAAAGATGTGCAAAAACAAAAGGACAGTATTGTACAGAAATTTATTTGAAGTGCTTAAGGTCCACCACGTGCCTTTGGAGCTATGCTGATTCAAGACGACTATGCAAAACATGCACACCGTTTATATTCATACAGTGACACACACGCACAAGGGCTAGGTACCCAAATCAGGACTGTATATTTGGTGCTTATAAAATACTGTTTTTTTTTTTTTTTTTTGACCAAAGATATCATCAGAAAGCTTTACAGCTTACCCAAAAACTACCACAAATGAAATGAATGCCACTTTGCCTTCACATGCAGTTTCCTTGTACTTAAGGAAATCGGAGCATATCGTGTTTTCTCCATCATAATTATATTACAGAGTAAAGCTATTTTAAAATAAAGTTTGATAGACATCTTTAACTGTGCTGTGAAGATCAGCATTATAACAAACATGTATTTTGCTCAATTTTAGCTTTTAAAAAATTTCCAAAAGTATTTGCACTCTCTAATGGCAGGTTGTCTGTGTAAAAACATGCATTTTGCGAATCATGCCACTGTGACTGAGTCTATGAAAGAGAAATGGTCGATAGCGAATTGTCTATGTAGGCTGTAAAACTCTGAAAAACCTGTTACATATGTGAACTAAACATATCGTTGTTGCATTCTGCATTGTTGCATGAGACCGCAGAGAGTGAGAAATATGCATTACTGAGGTTTGCTAATCTGTGCCATTTAACTATGCAAGGGTTCAGAACGATGCACTGCACCTTTAGCATTCAACTGCCCAAGTAGAAAATGGTGCTTTTCTTTCCCTAGTTTTGGTTCCTGCTTTATCCTAAGTCCGTGTTTATCTGTCAACATGTTGCCAAATGTATATCTTTATAAGCTATTTAAATAATCTGTCTAATTTGCATCCGTGTCGCTTTTATACGAAATTTGTTCATCTTTTTTTTTTTTTTTACCATGTTATAGAATAATTTTTTGTGTATACATTTATTACAGTTTAATAAAGTTGTACATTTCAATTTCCCAGGCTTTTAATAGAGTGCAGTGGTCAGTGTAAACTAGTCTTTAAATATTAAATATTGTATGTAATTAACTCAGGCTTTTAGTCATATACTATATACTACCTACATTAAAAAAAGCTCACTTGGCAGAATGAATCATCTTCATCCCCTGATGAGCAGTGAGGTCCCCTGTTTACATTCTGAGTCAGATATAGACTTTGGGCTGTCCCGAAACTGCATAAGTACATAAATTAATCTAAAAAAAAGGAAATTGATTTGACATTGTAATCCTGTGTTCATAGCAGAGTAATTTCCATATATAAAACACAGTGCTGATCAACTAGAATATGTACATCTTTTAAAATGTAATAGATTGAAAGATTGAAACAAAGAACAAGAAGAAATAGACAGAGTTCTGTTATTAGAAACTAGAAAGTAGTGACCGTTCACATGAGTAATGAATAAATGAAGATGCAGCAGGATAAACTATTAGTATTTGCAGATGATGGGGATTTGGTTTGGGGATTTGGTCAGCTCCTGTTTAAGATTTATCAGGCACGTCCTGTCAGACATAAACCCCAGATATGATGAAAAGATTATGTCTACAATTTGGGTTGGGACCATCTGGGGATTCCTCAGGTGGAAAAGGATTCACCTGAATGTAATGTAATGAGTGACATGACATCGCCCATAGACAATCGCTTCAACCTCTTTGGTTTTGACTACAGCATAAAAAAAAAAAAAAAACACCAGATACTTTAATGTAGTTGTTTAAATAGTTTGTAAGTCTACGTATACAGTATCTGAGATAAATGGACAACCCTAGTTAAAGACAATCTACTGGAATTTTCTTGAATCTAAATAAGTGTTGGATAGGCTTTAGGCTGTAGGTAATTTTTATAGGAATTAACTGGCAAGCTTTTGTAAAAAAAAAATCAATAACCATGTACATTTTTGTAATTAGTAAAGCTTAGTAAATCTGTAACAATAACTGTACTAGCATGTAAGTGGTACTGCTACAGAATACACCTGCAACTAATTATACTGCAATTGTTACTGCAACTATTCAAATCCATCAGAAATTGCCACAAAACAATTTTTTTTTTTTGTATTCTAGTATGACCAGAACTAAATAACACATACTTATGCACTTTTGAACTGTTCCTTTAAATTGTGAAATGCAGAGATAATATCTTTAAAAGTAATGAAGTGAGTAGGGCAGCTACTGTTCAAAAACCTTAAATCTTATCTCATAGATGTCATCAAAACGTTTTTTTTTTTACAACAAATTGTAATAGTAATAGTTTTAGGTTGTAGTTATTCCACACTGCTAACCCTGTACTCTGACCTGTAAGCACTCCTTGCCTTCTAAGAATACATCATTAGAATAAGACCCTAGACCTGTGAAACTCTATGAAACCTTTCTGCGTTTACATAACATACTGCCCATTATGCAACAGTCAACTGAGGATGAGCCATACGGTATATAGTAAACATGTTCAGCCTCATCAGCCAAATAAACACAGATATGTTCAGGGTTGAGCAAAGATACATCAAAATGTATAATATACCACATTGTATAAAAACAAACTACAAAATACAACAGCCACACCATGTATCAAAATAAACTACTGTATTGTAACATTTCTTCACCATTACATTCACTAAACAATGTTTGATAGCAGCAACTTTTCTCTACCCAAATTTTGCAATAAATTTGACATATGCAACCAGTTAACAGATCAAATATTCACATACATTTCCCTGTGATCTCTTAGACGAAGGTTAGTTTTACAGTAACCAACAGTTTAATGTTGAACAGCTTGCGGATGACTCATTACTGTATGCTAATTTAGTTACTTGGTAGTGAAGGACTACTTTACATCAGCAACACTGACTCACTGACAAACAAGTCATTCATAAGAAGACAACTGATGGCACCAGTGTTGATAGCAACTAGTTTTTAATTCATTACTTTGATTGTTAATCGTAAATATAATAATATATTCTGTGTCAGCTACTTCAATTCTACTTCTTCTTTAGACTGCTTTTATTAGGGGTCTCCACAGCGGCTCATCCTTCTCCATACCCCCCCTGTCCTCTACATCTGTCTCTTTTAAACCAACCACCTGCATGTCTTCCTCGACCACATCCATAAACCTCCTCCTTGTTCTTCCTCTTTTCCTCCTTCCTGGTGGTTCCATCCTCAGCATTCTCCTACTGATATACCCCATGTCCTACATGCACATGTCCAAACCATCTCAATCTCACCTCCCTCACTTTGTCTCCAAAACATCCTACATGCGATTGTCCCTCTAATAAACTCATTTCTAATCCTGTTCATCCTCGTCACTCCCAACGAAAACCTCAACATCTTCAGCTCTGCTACCTCCAGCTCCACCTCCTGTCTTTTACTCAATGCCACTGTCTCTAAACCATACAACATCGCAGGTCTCACCACAGTCCTGTAAACTTCCCTTTCACTCTTGCAGATACTCTTCTATCACAAATCACTCCTGCTATCACTCTTCTCCACCCACTCCACCCTGCCTGCACTCTTTTCTTCACTTCTCTCTCTAACACACTCCCCATTACTTTACACTGTTGATCCCAGGTACCTGAACTCCTCCACCTTCTCCACCTCTTCTCCCTGCAACCGCACCACTCCACTGCCCTCCCTCTCATTCACACACATGTACTCTGTCTTACTCCTACTGACTTTCATTCCTCTTCTCTCCAGCACGTACCTCCACCTCTCCAAACTCTTCTCAACCTCCTACATACTCTCACCACAAATCACAATATTATCCGCAAACATCATAGTCTACAGAGACTCCTGTCTGTTAACCTGTCCATCACCACTGCAAACTGGAAAGGGCTCCTTCAGCTACTTCAATTAGGGTACAATATTCGGCAATCAAATATTTATTTATTAATCATTGGACACCTATTTGAAAGATGGCAGCCTGCACATTTCTTACCTTCACCACCTTTTTCCATATGAATGAATTTTCTGTTCTGATCTCAACAAGTCTGGGTAAAGTACTGAGTAGGCACCAATCAGAGGCTGGGTTTTTATGATGTCATCATGTTGACTTCTTACACAGTATTTTACAGTATTTTAAAAATAAAAAAATAAAAAATGAGTATTTTGATACAATATATGAAACCATTTTCATCATCCCTATCAAATACAAATGACAAAATTTTATATTTGAAATACATGTAACACAAATATTTACCATCCCTGAATATGGTCAGTGTAACATATAACATATGCCACTGAATAATTAGACAACAAAAACCTGAAAGACCAAGTTTTAGCAAACATGAAACTCATGACCAAGTATTTACATCACCCCCTGGTGGTGATGAAGTCTTCCAGTTATCCCACTGCTTGTTTTAATAATTCTACCCATTCCATAGGTTGATTTTGGTAAAAATGGAAGCCTCTCACACTTGTTCTAGCAAGTGTTTCTTAGTGGTAATGTGATTCAATAATGATATATTACAGTAATTAAACTGAGCTCCTTAGACCTGCGATGTTGTATGGTTTAGAGACAGTGGCATTGAGTAAAAGACAGGAGGTGGAGCTGGAGGTAGCAGAGCTGAAGATGTTAAGGTTTTCGTTGGGAGTAATGAGGATGGACAGGATTAGAAATTAGTTTATTTATGGATGTGGTGAGGGAAGACATGCAGGTAGTTGGTGTGAAAGAGGCAGATGTAGAGGACAGGGTGGTATGGACAAGGATGGTTTGCTTTAACAACTGTTAATGGGAGCAGCCGAAGAAGAAGAAGAAGAAGAAGAAGAAGAAGAAGAGTAATCTTTGTATAGTCTTAGCCAGGGAATTGGCCATGCAAGAAGGTTCATGCTAAATGTCCGTAAACTGATGCAGATTAGAGCACAATACATTTAAAGTGTTTAGGACAGGTTGTAAATGACTGTCTTTTCGACATTGAATGCAAGTCCTCAGGAATTTTTACAGTCTTTCTGATGGCTATGGTTTTCATGGATTTGGGATCTGATGAGCAGCATGCAGAGGTTAAACTAGAATTCTGGATGCACTGCTCGAATACTGTAATGCTTTCCTGCCAAACGCAAATATGCTTTTGTGTTGTGTCGCAATCCTTGGCAGGAGACAATTACAAGTGAAGAAAGAGAAGAGAAGAGAGGAAGCATAACTACCATTTCCCAGTGAGAGAAAAGAATATATTCTTTAATTCTGTATTTCCTCTATTTTTGCAAATTTATCATACTAAATAGTTTCAGATCCTCATACCAAATGTTTTACCAAGGCAAGATAAACACGAAAAAACAGAACATTTTATAATAAATGTTTAGTCTATTAATAAAAATAGACTTAAAGAATTTACTTGAAAAAGTTACTGACCCAAAACTTAAACAGTTGTTCACCTTTAGCATCACTAGCTGCAACCAAATGCATCCAATAGATGAAGATCAGTCTTTTACACTGCAGAACTGCTGTAATTCAAGAACACTGGAAGGCTTTCAAGCATGAACTGCCCGTTTAAGCTCCTGCAATAGCATTTCAATAGGGTTCAAGTCAGGACTTTGACTGGGACACTCCAAAAACTTAATTTTATTTCATTTTCTAAAGAAAAATAAGTCTTTATTTGCCATATATACATTACAATACAGTTAAATTCTATTTTGCCAATGCCAGCTTGGACAACCACAAGAAAACACCAATGAAAAACAGAGGATTACCAGCCTTTTTTCAAAGACCTAACAGTGGAAGCTAGGCAATGTTGGGGCTTAACCCCAAACCTTCTTGTAGTAACCCAAACACTTCCACCAGCCTCCTCTCTGTACCATTTAGAGTTTAAATTGCACTTAATACTCAATTCACACACTAATGACTAGACATTCATTTCCAGGACATTAAAGTACAGAGTAAATTTGTGGTTTCATCAATGATCTCATGTTGCACAGACCCTGAAGCATTAAAGCATCCCTACATCATCAGACTTTGAAGACCACATTTAACTGCTGATATAAAATTCCAAATTTGGAATGCTGTGTTCACCTTGTAACGTAACCAATGTTTTCTTAATGAAACCACTTTCAGTTCAGCACTCAATTGAGTAATTTCCCAAAAAGCTTATCAAGGTGTTTTTCAGCACTGCCAGAAATTGAGCTTGGGTAAAACTAGTCTAGTCTAGTCTAACACTTTCCAAGTTTGCTTTGTCTAAAGAAAAAAACCCTCTCAACAGAGCTGTAGACTGATTTATCTTAAATTGTAATCTAGCGTACAAGCGTAGATTTGTTCACCAATAGAGACTCAAAGCACTTTTGTACGTCGCTCTGTACAAGGACATCTGCTAAATGTCGCAAATGTAAATGTAAATCTACGCCAATTCTAAACTACTGGTTCTGGTTATTATAAGTAACATTTTCCAGTGAGATAAAAGAATATTTTAATTCATGTGTCATTTCCTCTAGTTTTGCATATTTATCATTATAAATAGTTTCAGATCCCCATACCAAAGACAAGATTACAATGAGGAAAC
>NC_060884.1:15469355-15684355 GCF_014805685.1 Silurus meridionalis | reverse complement strand
CCGCTTCAGATGCTGGAACATGTGTCTCATGGTATCGTGGTTCGGGGGAGGCATGCTGTAGACCAGCAATTTCATTCGTTCCACTTTATCCGAGTAATCAGACAGCTCTAAAATGTACACACACAAATTTTTTTTAAATAAACAATAACAATTACTCTTTGACATCTGCATTATTAGTAAATTATCCATATAGTAACATCGGGAGGCTGTAGGCTTAGAAGAGTTTATTATTTCCATCTATACCCAATTTACTTAAATTGATGTACTTATCCAAATAAAAAATTGTTAAAAGATGTCATTTGCAGTTGCATCTCTTCCGTGTGTGCACAATTTGAGACATATTTTAAAATTGATTGAACTATCTATAGATTTTGTGCAAAGTCTGTTTGACATTTCAGTTTTAATGTCTTAATTAGTATGATTCTAGCATGTGAAAAAAAATTAAAAATAGAATGCCACCTTTTTGGCGAATGCACTTTCTCATCCTTACGCTACAACTCAGCCAAAAATAAGAACACCTCTGCAATCCTGTTCACATTTGCATTTTCACAGTCAACAAGGAAGCCCTGTCAATCAAACACTGTGGGTAGGATTTTGGAAGATTTATTTTTTTTCCCCTTTCGGCTGAGTTGTAGCACGAGGATTAACATTTGAATTTGAGCATAATCCAGAAAATTGCTGCCATAACAAACATCACGAAATGATCAAGAACACAAAAAAGTATTCTCAGTTTCTTGAAACTTATATTTTATTCTGTCCATGAATTCTCTATCGCTGGACAGCATGCATTCATCCATCTAATGCACCTATTCATCCATCCCTCCATCCATTCATCAATCCATGCTCTTTCTTTTACTTACTGACAGCCTCGACGATGTCTTGAAACAGTCCGTATGGTACAAGTGGTTCAGGAAGCTCTCTGAAGAAAAGTTTAAGGGCTCCTGTTATCACATGGATGTCCTCCCACTGTGGGTCTTCCAGGTCTATATGCTCCACTAAACCACAACAAAGAAGAGATGGGTTTGGGAGTGAATAAAAAATGAGAACAATTTGCATGGATTAATAAAAGGCATAAAATCATATTTATTGCAGTTGGGGAGCTTTTTGGCATGAGACAACAGTGAAGCAGTGCAGTGAATCATAAAAGAGAAAAACAACAAGTCAAGGGACAAAAAGCGCGAATGCAAAAACGTCTTAAAGCATTTTATCGCATATTGTGTTCACACAAACACGCATGCATATCACAGTGAAGCTTTTTAGAGATATGGGTGAGGTTCCAAAGCTCAGGAACATGATTAACAATTGTATATCCAGAGCACTGAAACTATATTAATATATAGTTTTATATTTCTGTCATTCTGCGATTCACAAGCAAATATCAAAAATAAGCAACAGAGGAATACAAAGCAGCATGCATGCTTCAGTTCGCTGTGTATTTTACCACAAGGTGTCAGTCACAAACTTCATAATCAGGACTGTCAAACACATATTAGGTAACAGGCCACATTGTGCTTAGGGCAATGTCAGATTGGCCAGACCAAATATAATCAGCTTAATCACCAAAATCAACTACAACACAACTACAACACATCCTGGTAAAATACAAAAGCCCTAAGAAGCCATGAAATTTATTTTTTTCACACTTTTGTAATTTTATCACAAGAACATTTCATGTAAATGGGACTGGTGTATTTGCCATTGGTATAATGAATAAAATTAACTCTAAGCTGTAGAGATGGACTTTATGCTCATGTGTAAATGTTAATTTATAAAGTACCATAGTAAGGTTTTGAACAGATTTAGGCACACGATTTAAATGTGCACAGTAATATTCAGGCTAATTATTGGGGCTTGATTATCTTTGTAAAAAAATTAAACATTGTAATTACATTCCAGTCAACATATATTAATTTATATGAATGAATATAGCTTATATTCATTTGGCAGACACTGTTTTTAGACACTAATGTGGAAATTTTCAGTTACTGACAGACAGACAGTTATTGATAGTTGTTTCAGCTTTAATGAGGCCCTAGTTAATATAACAAATGGATTTGTTAATCTATGATGATCTTGAGATATTGGTAAGCTTTTGCTGCTTCTAGAACAAGAACACAGTTTATAATGTCAGAACTATGAGAAAAGTAAATCACGATCACTGGGAATAGAAACAAGAGAAAAATAATAAAAATGCAGGTAATCCTAGGTCTTAGGTGTATTTTAAAATGTGCCAATTTATCACCTTAATAAAAAAAAATTTGGAAGATAAATTTTGCAACAATTTTATATATCTAAAAATCTAAAAATTATATATTTAAACAAAATCTGCCATCCATCAATTAAAACTGTTCATTTGGAAACAGCAAAAGTTCAGTTTGAGGTCCTGATGATTTACGTAATTTAAAACACCATAATTACTTTAAAATATTTACAAGAATATTTAGTTTTGATCATTGTGTGATTAAGTTTTGATTAATCATGAGTTAACTAATGACAATTATGGCATATATATATATATATATATATATATATATATATATAGTACAGACCAAAGTTTGACACCTTCATTCAAAGAGTTTTCTTTATTTTCATGACTATGAAAATTGTAGATTCACACCGAAGGCATCAAAACTATGAATTAACACATGTGGAATTATATACATAACAAAAAAGTAAACTGAAAATATGTCACATTGTAGGTTCTTCAAAGTAGGCATCAAGAGAATGCCAAGAGTGTGCAAAGCAGTAATCTAAGCAAAAGGTGGCTACTTTGAAGAACCTACAATATGACATATTTTCAGTTGTTTCACACTTTTTTGTTATGTATATAATTCCATATATAATTCCATGTGTTAATTCATAGTTTTGATGCCTTCAGTGTGACTCTACAATTTTCATAGTCATGAAAATAAAAAAAAACTCTTTGAATGAGAAGGTGCGTCCAAACTTTTGGTCTGTACTGTATATATAATATATATATATATATATATATGAACAATGTCAATGTGATAATGATGAGGTACTTGTTAAAGTTGATAATCCCAGGCACGTTAAAGTCATATATATGTATCTATGTATTATCATATATATATATATATATATATATATATATATATATATATATATATATATATATATATATATATATATATATATATATATGTATTATCATTGTTCAGCGTTTATGGGCCTGGGTTGACTCTAATTTGCCCCCTAGTGGATTAACAGAGACTAACTCTTTTCACAAAAACTCAATTATGGTCCACAATACAAGTTTTGTTTAGTACCCAACTAAGAAATTCATTATTGCCAAATTAAAACCTTTATTATGCTGATATTTTTTACTCTAGATAATACTGATTCCCAATACATATCTTTCAATTTAACTATAGTCCACAAGACCATTTAAATGAAGAATACTTTATATAAATTCATTAGAGCCATTCTGATTAGAGCCTTAATCAGACCAGTCTTGGAACCTAAATGACACCCTTAACTGAAATGGTTTACAGAAGTTACAAACAATTAATGGATACACCCGAGACCACTTAACGCAACTTCATTAACTAGTTCTAAAAATGGCTCTCTACTATAATTAATTAATTGTAGCTGTTGTCAGATCAGTGCAACATGGAGAAGTTCTCCCAGGCAACACAGAGAAAATAAGCTAGCTTTAAAGCGGGAGCAAGCAGGGATTTTTTTTTCCTGCTGATTGGACGAGCTACCTGGAACTAAATCCTCTGGAAAGAGATAACGTCCGTCTGTAGACACGGCTCGCTCTGGAAGAATGGACAGGCGTTACACACCACCTGTTAGCACCTGATTGCATATATAATATACAGTATACACTCTCTCTTTCAAGCCATTATATCAGATTTTACCTGAACAAAGAACATTCTAAAATTAAGACAATATTCTTGAGTTAAAAACAAAATGTATCTGTTATTTTCTAATTGGTTTTAGAGAGCTGTATAATCTTTGCTGGTCTTACCATGATTGACAGCAAAGCGTAGCTTCTGGATTACAGCCAGATTTCCACTGACTCTGTAAATACCATCTGTCTCTAAACCTGAAAAAAACACACATGCAAACACAAGCTAATTACCTACTGGGCAGTATGCATGTTTATCCATAGGTGGTAATGATATCAGAGGTATCACACCAAGGGGAATATTATAAATGACAAACCAAGGCTCTGAGTCACACTGCGTTTACTAATCTGACTTTAGAAATATAATTATTAAGTGCCTATGTTGATTTTTCATTTAAATAATGGCACTTGTGAAAGTATTTAATGATTTCTACATATTATCATATATTACAGAGGTTTACCTGCTGATGGATGCAGCAACCCTGTAATTAACTACCTACTTACTCAAAGCATTGTTTAATTGATTTTTTTAATTAAATGAGGTCACACATAATAAGTTTAACATACAGGAAAAATAATTCACACTGCTTCTTTTTCTTTTTTTTTTTTACAAAGGAGCTACAAAGCACATACTATTATGTTTTACCTTAAAGATTCATCCTATCTCGAAGTTTGCAGATTTACCTGATTCAAGAAAAAAGTGAAACTAAATTACAATGAATGTGTAACATTAATTCCTATATAAAATGGAAGGTCTACATTCTTGTCCCTGATGTCTTCTGACAGCTCTTTGGTCTTGCCCATGCTGGTGGAGAGGTTTGATTGAAAGAGGCTTTTTCTGTAATGGGTGTCTTTTATACACATAATGAGCTGATATTAGGATCTCTTGATACAGGTACAGGACTAATTCGGGTGTGTGGGAGTCAGAATTCTTGCTGGTTGGTATGGGATCAAATACTTATTATACTCGATCAAATACAAAATAATAATAATAATAATAATAATAATAATAATAATAATAATAATAATAATAATAATAATAATAAACAAACTTTCTTTCTTCCGGCTTCTCCCATTAGGGGTCGCCACAGCAGATCTAATATAAATGTATTGTTTTTTTCTGGATTTAAAAAAATATATATATTCTTTCTCTATCTGTTAAAGTAAACCTATCATAAAAATTCCAGACTGTGCATTTCTTTGTAAGGTACATTTACAAAATTAGCGTGGGATCAAATAATTATTTCCCCCACTGTATCAGTTTTCAATTGTCTTTTGTTTTGAATGCTTCAGGATGCAGTGATTTCATTTTATATAGGAATTAATGTCACATTCATTGTAACTTAGTGTCTTAGATCTGCAATCTTCGAGATACGGTGACTCTTTCACTGGAAACACCTTTCCATTCTATTCACTACATAAAATAAAACACAATAGTATGTTTCCTTTGTAAAATAGACCAGAAGCAGTGTGAAGTATTTTTCCTTTATGTTTAATTAATAAGTGTGACTTCATTCAATTTAAAAAATCAATTAAACAATGATTTGAGTAAGTAGGTAGGTAATAACAGTTTGGTACAGGATCAAATACTTATTTCACTCGATCAAATACATATCAATTTATAACCTTTCTTTAATTTTTTTTATGGATTTTTTTTCTGTCGCTCTGTTAAAATAAACCTAACAAAATTCTAGACTGTTCATTTTTTTGTAAGGGGGTAAACTCACAAAATCAGCAGGGGATCAAATCATTATTTTCCCCCCACTGTGAATGTTGGATGAATAACTACACTACTATTGAAGATTACTGGTATATTGAAGAGTAGAAAGGTACATTTTAACCAGAGACGTTATCAGGACACATTTGGGACAATTTCAAACAAAATTATATCCCAATTTGATACATTTAAAACAAATCTAAAACAAAAAAATGAACGTTCAAACAGTCTATGAGTAGATGAAAAAAATGTATACCCAGTGATGAATTTTACAGCAAACAATTGAATCATTGTCATGATTGTACCTTTGTGTACAAGAAGGTTTTGACAGGGTTTCTAGCTTAAACAGTTCACAGCAACAAAGGTTAACAAGCAAATGGCGGCACAAAGGTTCATTTGTTCAATTCCTGTTGATTTGCTGACAAACGACTCATTGTTAAGATCATTAAATGCTTAACATTTCCATTTTGGGATTGGTTCTTTTTTTTGCCCTGGACATTTGCTGTCTGCATTGCTAGATTTTAAATTCTGGTTTGTGACTAGAGGTGACAGAAAACAATACAAAAGTAACATCTAATGTTTTAATGCAAATTTGAAATATACATTTGTGGCACAAAAGAGGAAAGAGAAAAGAAAAAGGGGAAGCAAATTGTTGAAAGGTATGCACATAGACACATTTTAAGTGAAAAGGTCATGATGAATTGAATTGTTTAGCAAGTGTGGTAAGGTACCATTAGTATATATTTGAATATAGATGATCTTAATATTTTCATTCATTTCTTTCCTCAAAGTTTGCATTTGTACAGGGACAAGAAATGTATGTTACAGCTCGGATAGTAAGCAGGAATTCAATTTTACACTGACATTTTACACCGATACTGATATGATATGTAGGCGTACCTTTCTTCTCCACTGTTTCAGTACAGTTTCTGACAAACCGTGGCACCGTGCTCTTCTCCCTCTCACACAGCAACTCTAAACTACAGCCAAACACCTGGTCTGAAAGAATCACCCACACACATCAATCACACCCTCTCGTTACCACCCAAAACTAAAATACAACAATCAAGAGATAGTTAAACATGTCAAGAATTGTACTGTATATGACACCCATATACGCATATATGAGCATATATGTTATTAACCCTTGTTACACAGGATCTATTTTTCATACGTTTATCTTTCAGTTTTATTAAATGCTTCTGTACAAAAGGTTTTTAAACACACAAAGCCACAGTATCAGCATTGCTAGAAATATGGATAGTTTTTGTCTTAAAAGTGGACTAATGTATATGTTCCTTTCTTTTTTGACACAAACAATTCTTTATAAATGTTTTATTTTTTTTTATAAAGTAATGGTTGGAAATATAAAATGTTTATACCAAATCAGTAATGTAGACTATAATAAAACTCTATATTAAAATACATTCCATACAATCATGGAATTGCCACTGATCCTTACATGTTTTTTTTTTTTTTATTTAAAAAAATTAATACATAAAAAAAAAAAGCTAATAATATACATAATAATAAAATTTTATACTATGTATTATAAATCTGTTTATCATTTACTACCATGCATATATACACTTATACATTATAAATATAGTAACTGTGTTTCATAAATGTTTATTATTACTGCTATTTAAATACTTTACATGTATTGCATCACATACTGTATATGAACTCCATTGCTTCTCTCTCAGTGTGTATGTTGCCCACAGTTATTCAGGGCTGCCATATACAGTAGATGGTGTATGGTACTGTTGTGTGTACCCTTGCGTACAATATCCAAAAATATCTTTGCCCCTCCTAAACAATAACACACTTTAAATAACTCACCTTTGATAAGGCCTTTTTCTTGTAATGTCTGAATTGGTGGTCTCCGCAGGATGAGCTTTTTCAAGCGACTCTTCACTCGTTTCCGATCTGAAGTCTCCAAATTAGAAATGGAGCGAGGGACTGAAAAGAAAAGGAGAGAATGAGAGGGTTTTATTGTGTGTAGGAAATGTGTGTACGACTGTGTGAACTAGCTCAAAACAAGACGATAATTCCTATAACATAATCTCATAATCTATTATTATCATCATCTAAATTTTAAAACTTTTTTTTACCTAATACTATTATTTTCTACAGTAAGATATCATGCTTGACATTTTTGTCAAATAGAGATGCAGGCTTACCTATATTTAATTAGTTTAGCTAAAAGGCTGAAATGTATTTTAGCAATACTTATATACATATATAGTATATATATAAGATATGGCTCAGTCTTAGACCGTCAAAATCCTTTAACAGTGCAGTGTGTGCTGTATTACTAACGGGAGAGCTTGTATCCTGGACGGTTCTCCTCTTCATCTCCACTATGGTCCAACAAATCCAAAGAGCCTGTTCTCCTTAAAGAATACTGCAATATGTTATCCAGAGGATTCTCCTTATCCTATAAAACACACACACACACACACACACACACACACCAAATCCACTATAGCAATACAGATATTATGTAAATAGTAATGTTATATACATTAATGTTAAAGATAGACTTACGAGTCTGCTAATGACTTTCTGTATTGTGCTGTACCACTCTATAATTACAGTGTCAGCGTCCGACTGCAGCAGAAATTCATTTCCTGTAATCGTCCTCAACTATACACAGAGGAACACGTACACACAAAGACACAAGCACAAAAAATAAAATAAATAAATAAAAATAAAATTTATATATATATATATATATATATATATATATATATATATATATATATATATAATTCTTTTTATAGTTATGGGAGAGAACAGTAAAGAGGAACCTGCTGTTTCAATAGCATAAAGTAACTACTGCAGAGTCTTAACATTTTATCACCATGAGGCAAAGATCTCACTTTGATATTCTAATATACTTCTTGTCATTTGAAACCAAACGTTTATAAATGTCTTGCTTTACTTTGAAGACATTCTTCTTGCTGGAAAGCTCATTGGCCCACTGCAGCTGAGCTCCTCTCAGATCCACACTGCTCTCTGGACAGCTGTTCCCTGGTTTCTACACCCACAGAGACAGGCATACACAAACACATACACTGAGTATTCTACTGAATTTGTGATGGTGAACATGAGCCCTTACAGGCAATTCAATAATTCAGAATGCCAGGATGGATTTCAAATACATGCAGGTCGAGTGTGTTCTTACCCAGCTATCTGAGTTTTGGGTTTTGGGATCTTTGAAAAACATAAGACTGTTCCCCACCAACACCACCCAAGAGGGGTTCCAGTTTTTCCTGCAGACCACACACATTCGAAATTATGTTTGACATTGTCTATTAGCCAGGTGTCTGACTTACAGTGTTACTAGGTGCTGTTTAATGTTTTGAAATTTAAATATTTTATAAGTGGAACAATCAATTTTGCCCTTCTGTACTTCATCTTTTGAAATATGTTCTGTCTGGTATGAGCCGGTTTTA
This sequence comes from Silurus meridionalis, assembly GCF_014805685.1. Lineage (NCBI taxonomy): Eukaryota > Metazoa > Chordata > Actinopteri > Siluriformes > Siluridae > Silurus > Silurus meridionalis. The sequence continues at coordinate 15,675,306 of NC_060884.1, read as the reverse complement.
CACCGTGCGATTACAGCAGTCTTTTATGATTATTACTTCAAACTATATGAGACGTCAGATTACGATGATGACGGTCCTCTTACAATAGACCTTGTGGTTTTTGCTTTATCCTATGTTGTGCTCTTATTGATGTATTTTAAACAACAACAAAAAAGCAGTGCTAACACTGATGCTTTAATAAAACATTTCTGACATTACCAGATCTTTGTTGCCTTTGCTGTCCTTAGTCACTGACATTACACACAACTGAACCTGCTAGTAATAACCATGTCATTCTATGTGCTGTAAGACTTCTATATGATGTGGGAAGGGAAAAGCTGTACAGTGTGAAGCCAGTTTACAGTTTTTCCACATGCTTAAATTACATACAGTTAGAAATAAATGGTTCTAAATGATTACTAACCAAACTTATACAGTATTTTACAAAAGTGAGTGAACCCGTCTTATTTCAGATACCATTTTAGTATATCTTCTCAAGGGACAATACTATAGAAATAAAACTTATTTCTAGAACTTATTTAGAGTAGTCGATGTGCAGTTTGTAAAGCAGTACAGATTTACTGTCCTCTGAAAATAAACCAACATACAGCCATTATTATCAAAATAACTGCCAACAAATGTGAGTACACCCCATGTGATAACAGCTGTGCATTGTATAACCATGTCCTATTCATCATGTTTATGTTTTTGTCTGCTTGACATGACCATACAAATTTGTGTATCTGGTATTGAATGTTCAACATGGCAACTCTTAGCAAAGAACTCTATGAGGATTTGAGAATTAGAATCGTTGCTCTCCACAAAGATGGCCGAGGCTGTAAGACGATCACTAACACCCTGAAACTGAGTTACAGTACAGTGGCCAGGGATATACGACAGGTTCAATTTAGAACAGGTTTCGCAAGGGTTGATCAAAAAAGTTGAGTCCTTGTGCTGTGCGTCAAAGCTGGCTTAAAAAAAAAAGACGCATGAGTGCTGCCAGCATTGCTTTAGAGGTTGCAGAAGCAGAAGGTTCATTTGTCAGTGCTCGTTTGCATATCTGTCATCCCAGAAGAAAACCTCTTCTGAAGTTGACTCACAAGAAAGCCATGATGATAAGAAAGTACTAAGAAAGTTTTGTCTTGTCTACAGTAAAGCATGGTGGTGGTAGCATCATGGTCTGGGGCTGCATGAGTGCTGCTGGTATTAGGGAGCTGTGGTAAATTTAGGAACACATGGATTCCATCATGTACTGTGACATTCTGAAGCAGACCATGATGCCCTCCCTTCAGACATAATAACGACCCCAAACACACCGCCAAAATGACAACTGCCTTGCTGAGGAAAATGAAGGTGATGGAGTGGCCAAGTATGTCTCCAGACCTAATCCCTATTAGGCATCTGTGGGGCATCTTCAAGCAGAAGGTGGAGAAGTGCAATGTGTCTAACATCCAGTAGCTCCATGATGTCATTATGGAGGAGTAGAGGAGGATCCCAACATCATCCTGTGCAGCTCTTGAATGCCATGCTCCAGAGGATTAAGGATTAAGGCAATGCTAAATAACAATGGTGCTCACACAAAATACTGACAATTTGGACACAGTTTTGACATGTTCACTTAGTGTGTACTCAGTTTTGTTACTAGCTATTTTAACAATAATGGCTGTATGTTGTGTTATTTTCAGAGGACAGTAAATCTTTACTGCACACTGACTACTGTAAAATATATCCAAGTTTAATTTTTATAGTATTGTCTCTTGAGAGGATATACTAAAATGGTTGCTGAAATGTGAGGGGTGTACTTACTTTTGTGAGATACTGTATTTAAAAAGTATATTCCTTATTCTTGTAAAATCAAACCTTCCTGTTAGTATCACTTACACATTCCATCATAGTCATTAGTGAACAATATTCAGTAGTAATATTGAATAATATTCATTATTAATTGGGGAAAATCAAAGCTTTATCTTTAAACGTAACCATCGTTACTCGCTGGACATGCACAAGGTTTCATTAGGGACTTCTTAGCATAAACCTCAAGTAAGTGAACACATGTCCCATAAGATAAGCTTACCTCAGCTTCCGACCTCCTTCTGCTATCTTGGTTTTGTTGAGCAGACCGGCCTTTTCTAGCTCCTGTGTTGGAAGGCAGATGTCAGCAAAAGTTCAGCAAGAACATGGGCAGTGCACGCACACACACATACACATACACACACACACACACACACACACACACACACACACACACACACACACACACAAGCACACACACACACACACACACACACACAAATATAATCTGCATAAATTTGCATTTGGGATAGAGCTCTGGACCTGAATTTTCCTCGTTCGACTTGTGTGTCCTAGGTGGTTATTATTCTCAATAATACTACAGCACTGTGTAATTTTCTGGCCTGAAGGTGCTAAATAATATTCTATAACACCACCACTCTAACAGCAATGTAAAAATTTCTATAATAACAATAGAGTCTCAGTCTCTCTCTCTCTCTCTCTCTCTCTCTCTCTCTCTTTATATATATTTTATAACATTCAATTAGCATTTTAAATGCCTTCGGTGTCAGAGCTTTGTAACAGTCACTGTTGCAGATTACTTTATCAACCGAGAGCGAGAAAAATGGAGAAGCTGCTGAAGGAACGGAAGTTTTATCACTAGAATGTAAACAGAACTAAGTTGTTTCCTTGATGTTCCGGAAGATTAAACATAAATATAAACTGATTATATGCACAATGTGCCATTTGAAAATAAAAACTTCTGTGCTATAAAAATAAAACAGAATTATAAAAAAATGACATGCAGTTGCTGAAAAATCAATAAGCTTCATGGTGATGGCATCGTGTGTAGCATAGTTTTTTTCTTATATGTTTCAAGTCCTTGATTAATGATGAATTTATTAATAATTAAGTATTTAGTTTTTTTTTGGAAAATATCCAGCCAGGAATCCATAAGACATTCCAACAAAACCTCCTAGCTAAGCCTCCTCCTCAGCTACATATTTCATTGATGTTAAAATCATTAAACATTTATTATGATATTTTATTCTGCCTGAAGGCAGAGCAGGATTTTACATCGACCTGTTCTGAAATGTAGCTGTGTTGCCTGGATGGTGGGTGAAGGAGGATTAAGTCATTAAATTGTCTTTTGGCCACATGAGGATGACAATTTTTGATCCTTTTTTGATCCAAATGAAAGTAGGTTAAAGAGTGTGGAACATTTATGGAACATTATTATCTGCATATGAATATAATATGAAATAAAAACAGTTGAAAATCCTTCACACTGCTGCAAATGTTCCCCACTATCCAGGTTTCATAATTTCTAAAGCTGCAGGCACCAAACAATTGTGGGTTTATCACTGAAGAACTAGATTATTGTGCTAAATACTGTTCATTCCAGACTATTCCGGTCAGTGGGTCAATTGGTACTGGGCCACACAGAAAGAATATAAAACATTATTTCCATTTTATTAATCATCTGATTCTGAACGATGTTTTATTTTGGAAAAAATTGATGCATGTCCATGTGCTTGTTTCTGTGACATGTCTTACCTACATGCGCTACCTTCTTAAAGGGGCTGCCCCGGCCGCTAACACATAATACATTACTGCTAAATTGAAACCCCCAAGCTAGCAAAATGATTGATGATTTTAGCTTGGCTCAATTATGATTATAATTCTCAGTCATCTCATCTTTCAATTTCTACTTCTAATGTGTACATTACAACAATCGAGTCATTATTTATTCTTTTGAATCTTATTCTACTATTACTGTAGAGCGATACTACGGAGTCAAAAATTCAAGATGGTTACAACATTTCATGGGAAGCAGAAAAAAGACATTACTAAGTAAAAATTAATGCACACATTGCAATATCTTCCTCATTGTCAGCAACTATTTTTGCACCTTTAAAATGAACCATCCTTATTTGCTGGACATCATGTGAGTTAGTTTAGGACTTTTAGGACCTTTATTACACTTCTAGCTTAAAAAAAAAAAAAAAAATATATATATATATATATATATATATATATATATATATATATATATATATATATATATATATATATATGAAAACTACATACAGAAGGCTGTCTCACATGATCACCCGCTCACTCATTCATTCATTCATTCACTCATGTATGCATCTTCAGTAATCTCTTTATTCTGGTCACTCACTTGGGGGACTCAGAGGTGGAAGGAAACCAGAATGCAGAAATCCATACAGACTGCAGAAGAACATGTAAAACTCTACACAGACATGACCCAAAGTTCAGGATCAAACAAGGCAGCTTGGAGCCTTCAGGCATAAATGCAACCTGCTGCACTTTTGAATTAAACTTTTGAAAGGCTGACTCTAAGACTCCAAGAAGAACTCTGAGAACAATTCCTTATTCAGTTCAGTTCGCAATTGTAAGTTTGCGCTCACTAGATGAATTTCCTCCAAACCATGGATCAATTGCACATCATGCACACAGCATTTGCAAAATGGTAGACATTAAGTACATGGATACGTTATGATTTTTCTTTGTCAATAAATCGTACAGGCTGTCGTGGAACGATTCACAATGCCTTCAGTGCTAGCACTTGCATCTTGAAGCTGAGCTAATTATGTTGAACCTAACTGCATATATCACTGAGATGTGTTATATACGTTTGAAATGTGTGAAAGGGGAATCAATTTGATTGCTTTTCTTTAGCATCTAATGAATCTGCAGACGTGACATGTTGCCCAAATCTTTTGCCCAAAATTGTGGATGATATGATAAATATCACAGAGAAATGACTGATTATGCAGATATATAGGTAGATGAGAGAACTGGATTTATTTCAGTGTTTCCCATTCTGCAGTTGTAGAAAAGTAGTTCCTTGGAAACATGTGTAACAGCTACTGACAATATGACAGTCAGCTAAGAACTAGTTCCATGTAACCACTGCAGACTACAAATATGGCTGATATAAATTCCTGTGCCAAGAACACACACACTTTCCTGCTCTGACTTTCCCTATTATTGACTGAGCACAGTTGTGGCAAATTACATGCACACACTCACACACATAGTACATAAAAGGACCCTCATCTAGTCAATGCATTAACCTGTTTTTTGACCACACCCTTGTCTCTTGATTAGGATTTGTTTGCTTTTAATATTAAAAAAGCTCTGAACTGCACTTGCATCCACCTGCCCTCGCTTTATGTGACACAATGTGTGAGTGGAGAGGATTAACTTCACTTTTGTGTACCAGATGGTCACAGTCACCATCAGCAGGTTTCTCTTTAGAACTTTTTAACAACACCTGGATAAAGAGAGATCCCCCCGAGACATGAAAACAGGCCAAGTGAATGATAGGCTTATCTGAGTCCACGTAAATCTGTAAACAGTCTGTCGCTGTTATGAATTAAATAAAAAAACACTCAACATTAATACTGACTATGAGACATAAACCACAGCTCTAAAATGCAGTTAAGCTTCCAAATGATGACACAAGGACGTTTTTTTAAGCACTTATGTAAATTAATATGTGATTTGTATGGCTTGATGCCAGCGGTGTGCACCACACATGTCTTTTAATTACTTATTTGTGTGCTAGAAATACTCTTAAAATGTACTTTAAACAGAAAGGAAGATATTAAAGAAAAACTATTTGAGACATTTGACCTTGCTGTGGCCTTGACCCTGTATAGACAATTCGGATGATTCATCCCACTTATTTCTTTTGCTAAACAAAAATAATCCTTGAGTTTTCTTGTAAAACAGAATAATCTGCTTTCTATGGAAATTTACATTTTTCTTCTCTGTCGAATAAAGTTATCTATCAATTCCTTAAATTTATTTTATTTCTATTTGAATTTTAATATTGTTATATTATTATGCTCAGTGTAACCAGTACACAATTTTGTGTGTAATAATGCGTAATAGTGAGACTCTGCGTGTTTGCGTGTGTGTGTGTGTGTGTGTGTGTGTGTGTCTCTCACCGGTGTCATTCCATCACTATCCGGAGAGCTTTCAGTTGACTTCACCCCCATTTGGTACTCTGCCTTTTAAAGGAAATTAAAAGACATTAGTGTGAGCTATGAGAAAGGCATTCTATTAAAACATACAGGATATTTTTATATATAGAATATAAAACATTTATAGTATTGTTTATTTATTTTGTTGCATTACCTAAGAAAATGAATTTGTAATGTCTAAAGATGTTCACTCCACTATATCAGAAGTACCTTGCCATTTGAAGAGAACCTCTCTGTTTGGGAAGGCAGAATCATGGAATAGGATTGGATAATGTCCCTTTTGCCCTCTGTGCTCTGGCCATCAGTGGAAAAGGAGGAGGAACTGAGCATGGCTGATGATTCTGCATGCTGCATGGTCTACAAAATGCAAATCCGTTCCACTTAGCTACATGACTTAATTACACTTGTGGGTGTCAACTCCATTCCTAAGTAAAACTTGTATCGTTTATTTTCCTTATTCTATTCGATTCATTTGGCAAACTAGGCAGAACGGTTCAGTTAAAAGGTGGCATGCAAACTAGAAATCTGTCCATGTGCTCGATATTTAAACTCAGGCAGGAAACCTTTATTTAGCAACAGAGCATTTAGCACTTAGTCAACAGCATCAAAGCATTTTGCAAAAAAGGAGCGTTCATGACTTTCGTTAATACATACTACATACATTTATAAATAAATCCTTAAAATCCCCTCAGAGTTACTGCTACATCTGCTGTCGAGTTTCTACCGAACCCACAATTTTCTGAATAAACAGTTTCTGGAAAGAAAAAAAAAAACTAGAGCAAACAATGTTAAAACGTCAGTTGCCTCACCTGATTCAGCTGTCGTGCATTTGCATCCTGGGTACTGTAGGTCAAGTCAGAGGATGGCTGAGAAAATACCAAAAGGGAGGGCAAGAGGGAAGGAGGAAAATGAGCACAAGTGAAAAGAGAGAATGTTTGACTATGGAAATCCCCTTAATATTATAACTAACTTGCATATACATGACATACGCACACCCCATGACAGACGCAGCCATGCTAAAAGGTTTCTGAACAGTGACAAAGATTGTGCAAGAGTACGTATCATTTTTGTTTCAGGAAATCCGACAAGTCTAAAACTACCACACAAACAAACAAGGTAAAAAAAAGCACAAACCTGTATGAGTTCTGTGTAAGGTTTCAGCATCCCAGTTAGATCTTAAAGTGTACTAAAAAATAATAAGATTGTTCTACTGGGTTGTACAAACATCTGTTGTACTAAGTGTGACAATTCTCTAGAGAGGCTGCTATGTGGTAGTTCCTGTAATGTCAGCTGAATAACTGTCAGAGTTGAAGTTCTTCCTGTTCAGTAAAAAACAAAATTACACCCTACTTACGGGGCAGAGCTCGTCAATCTGCCAGTCAATTAGTTTGAGCTCATCAATCAAATTATAATCCAACAAAAACCTCCAGTTTTGCTTAATCCAGGGTAACTTTTAGATCTCCATGAAAATGATCTCTGTTGCCACACTTAACCTTATTTATAGAATGAATTCAGCTCAACTTTGTATTAATTATGAACTTCCTCAATTCTTTTTAAAAAAAGGTGTCATAATCATTATGTTACATCTCTCTCTCTCTCTCTCTCGCACACTCACACTCTTACACTCACACAAACAGAACAAGGAACTGCAACATGGTTTAAGTGGTTCTCTGTCATATAAAACCTACTCTCTCTAGCCCACAACCAACTCTTACCACATAAGCATTACATGACAGTTTGCAAGTTATTTAGTCAAATTTTTTGTATGTGTGTGTGTGCGCGCATGTGTGATTGTGTGCATGCGTGCACGTGTGTGTGTGTGTGTGTGTGTGTGTGTGTGTGTGTGTGTGTGTGGGGCACATCCGGTTACCAAAGTAGAAACTTGGTCTGGCCCTCAGCAATGTATCAACAGGCATTCGCCTTTTAACACTAGAAGAATAACTAAAGATGAAAAGCCTTTTTTGTAGGCAGGAAAGTGTTCTAAATAACATGGTGTTTAAAAGCTACAATCCTTCACTCTACTTCAAGAAAAGCCACTTAAGAGCAAAACTGAATGCTTGAGATCCTGACTGACTATGTGATTTTAACCACAGCTGTCAAACCAGACATCATGCATATACTGCAGTACAGATCTTCATGCATATTAGTCTACTAAATCTCAGTGTTGGCATGAGAACAACTTGTGAATTTGATTGGTTTAGAACTTTTGTGACTAAAGATAGAACAAGTAGAACTTGATGCCAGCATTGTGTGGCACACATTCCTTCATTACGTATGTCTGTCCTGTTACTTAATGTCATGCTACAAATATCCTTATTAAAGTATACATCAAACAAAAAGGAAGCTGTTGAAGAAAAAAATATTTTAGACATTTGACCTTCTCTCTCGCTCTCTCTCTCTCTCTCTCTGTCTATGTTCTATCTGTATGGCTCCCTCTTTCTCTTTCACATATACACAACAGAACAAAAAAACTGCAAAATAGTTTAAGTGGTCCTGCTAAAACAGTGTTACCACATAAGCATTTTGCAGCGCTATAAATGCTGTATATGTGTGTGTGTGTGTGTGTGTGTGTGTGTGTGTGTGTGTCTGGTTACCAAGATAGAAACCTGGTCTGGACATTAGTATCTGATTAAACAGGCATTGCCTTTAAACACTAAACACTAGAGGGATTAGCTAAAAAAAAAAGCAATCTGGGACAAAAAAATAAATAAATAACTCAAGATGGAAAGCATAATCCCTATTTTAATTTGACTCTGCCTTCTGCTCTGTGCACACTCACCCTCAGGCCACCAGTGTGTGTGTGTGTGTGTGTGTGTGTGTGTGTGTGTGTGTGTGTGTGTGTGTATGTGTGTGTGTTTTGGCCTGCCTGTATTGTCTAGATAGTTGTAATAGACTGTAAAGTGACCTCCAGAAAATGCTTTCGGTTTAGAGATTATCAAAACTTACCAATGATCAGTCCATGTTCAGTCTGCATACATGGAGTTCCACCAACAAACACAGAACACCCAGCCAATGTGCAGCCAATCTCTCTCTCTCTCTCTCTCTCTCTCTATCTATCTATCTATCTATCTCAAGGTCATTACCAGATGCAGATATGGAATTTCAACATATCAGTAACCAAGTACATCAGTACAATTTCATCAATACAATTCAAGTCTGAATTTCTAGACCTAACGTTTGCTTCTTCATAGAATGAGGATGAGACCTTTGATCTGAGCTCTACAAACTGAATTTCAAAACGGATATACATCACTGGTTACCACTGTTTGCATTCTTTTTTTTGTATAACCCTCTATTAGACCACATCCTGTCACCAGGACATACACCAATTCCTTTAACATCTATAGAGGGATCACTTTGGGTATTTTTTAACCTTTGGCTCTGCTTATTCACATCAAAACCTTTATTAAACTTTTATTTTCTCTACTTTCTATATACCTTTATACATAAATATTAAATGCTGAAACAAAGATTTCAGAGTTTTTTGTTATGTTTACACAAAACAATCTGCTACATCAAACAATTAAATTCTTACCCCATGAATCCTTCAGCAGACAAAGGCATAAATTTTAAATTAAATTACATACTTTTGTTGGTGCTTTACAATAAATCGTTAGAACCTCTGATAAAATTTCCAAGGCCTTTCTGTATGTATGTTTAAGTTTCATGTGTGGTCATTCGAGTGGGAATAATTGGACAATCTTGTGAACTGTAATTGACTTGAAATGTTTGGAAAAAAGAGCCAGTGTCTGTTTTACCACTAGGAGAAAACAAATGCATTACATTTTTTAATCTGTATTATTTGAAACTTGTTGATCAGATAACATTTGAGATTGACCAGACTGTTTTGCACTGACAGGAAGTCTATAACAGGAACTTAAAGTCCTCTTTGCTGTTAACCATGGTGAGCACAAACCACATCAAATCATGAGGTACTAAGCTATAATGGGGTATAAAGGGCAGAAAGAGCAGGTCTTCTACTACCATCAACCAAGGACAAGAATCATTGCCATTATGGATACAGGCTCACCCAAACTGGACAGTTAAAAATAAAAACACTTGGTCTTTTTACCTGTCCAGTTCCGATTAGTCTGTGCGCATGAAAGCCTTAGATTCTTAAGGCTCGGCTGACCTCAAAGTTTGATGGACAGTAAGTATATATTGATATAGTATTTTTTTGTAGATTTCTTGCCATACAAACTTATTTACAGACTGCAAATGTGAATTAGAAACAGTATATATATATATATATATATATATATATATATATATATATATAGAGAGAGAGAGAGAGAGAGAGAGAGAGAGAGAGAGAGAGAGAGAGAGAGAGAGAGAGAAGTGAAGAAAAGAGTGCAGGCAGGGTGGAGTGGGTGGAGAAGAGTGACAGGAGTGATTTGTGATAGAAGGGTATCTGCAAGAGTGAAAGGGAAAGTTTATAGGACTGTGGTGAGACCTGCGATGTTGTATGTTTTAGAGACAGTGGCATTGAGTAAAAGACAGGAGGTGGAGCTGGAGGTAGCAGAGCTGAAGATGTTGAGGTTTTCGTTGGGACTGACGAGGATGGACAGGATTAGAAATGAGTTTATTAGAGGGACAGTGCATGTGGGATGTTTTGGAGACAAAGTGAGGGAGGTGAGATTGAGATGGTTTGGACATGTGCAGAGGAGTATGGGGTATATCGGTAGGAGAATGCTGAGGATGGAGCCACCAGGAAGGAGGAAAAGAGGAAGGCCAAGGAGGAGTTTTATGGATGTAATGAAGGAAAACATGCAGGTAGTTGGTTTGAATGAGGAAGATGTAGAGGACAGGGGGATGTGGAGATGGAAGATCCGCTGTGGCGAATCCTAATGGGAGAAGCCGAAAGAAGAAGAAGATATATATATATATATATATATATATATATATATATATATATATATATATATATATATAAATAAGGGACAATACTACAGAAATTAAACTTGGATAGCAGTACACATTCACTGTCGTCTAAAAATAACATCAAATACAGCCATTATTGTCAAAGTGGGGTGTTTATTTGGGGTGTCACCCCTAATAAACATTCCAAAATGGACCAAAATGTCAATATTTTGTGTGAGAACCATTGTTATCTACCACTGCCGGTCTCCCAACACAATGTTTGTGGTCCAGGCCACTAATTATTAGACCACCTATGGCACCTGTTACCTGAAATAAAATTGATCCTAGATCCTTTCTACACACACACATACACACATATACACTGATATACACATATATAGTTGTTTTACCCTGCTTCCTGAGTTGTAAAGGGGAAGTGACAGGTGGGCGGGGTCACATGGGAAAGTCCCAAACTGTGTAACGTTGGCCTGGAAACAAGATGGCAAGAACACGTGATAGAAAATGGAGAGAAAGCAGAAATATCGCAATGTCATAACATGCTTCGTAGTAAAAAAAATAAAAGAATTTAACTTTAACCCTCAGGGCTTTAATAAAGGCATCTACATGGGCAAAAAACGTAAGTGCCTAGTTACCGTGTTTTGGATATGATCGCTCAGGCGAGCTCTACGTGGCGGCTTCCATGAGCGCTCCTTCGTACAACTGTTGACATAATAAAAGCGACTGGAGGCAGGGTCTTGATACTGCTCCCACAGATTTAGTATCTGCAAAGGCTTCTGGCCCGGGAGTGGGTTAGGGACGTCTGTGCCTTGCTTCCTCTGTGTGTCAGGCAATGAATTGTGAGAGGTGAAGGTCTGAAAAGAAAGCAGGATAAGGATAGACTTTTAAAAACATACCAGCATTGTAAATAATATATAAAATATTGTTAAACATACAGTGCTGTGCAATTTTTGTATTTGATATTGCCCAAAGAGCCTGAGTAAATACAAAATAGTCAAGTCAAGTCAAGTTTATTTGTATAGCGCTTTTCACAACAGACATTGCACAAATCAACAGTGATGGTGAATGGTGTGAATTTGTCCCTGATGAGCAAGCTGTGGCTAAAATACAGTTTTTAAATGATAATTTCATTTATTAAGGGAAAATAGCTGTCCAAACCTGCCTGGCCCTATGTGCCCCCCCTCGCTACTATCATAAATAAACATTTTTGGAAAGCTGAGTTTAATTTTACTTGCCACACCCAAACCTGATTACTTGTTGAATCAAGAAATCACTTAAGCTATCTATTACTTTGGTTATCTTTTATAATTTCCTTCATGATTTGAATCATTTAAGTAACAAATATGCAAAAATAAATAAATAAGCACTTTATAGGATAAAAATATATATAGTACTGTACAATACCCCTAAGCATCCTGTCGAGAATGTAAAGGTACCAACATAATGAACATTCTTCTTCCACAGTGCTGATGAATTATCAAAACAATATTTTAAAATTCATTTTCAATAACTGCATGGCTGTGAAACTAGTACCAACTGAAACACTCATGATGGATATACATCGATTACACGTGGACTTTTAAGTATGGCAGACAGGCCACATATAACAGATTATGACACAGCTTCCTGTGAAGAGAAATAGTGAAGTTTTACACAGAAAGGTTATCAGGGCAAAGTGAGAGAAAAAACAAGGCAGGTGAAGGAACAGCAGTTAATAGCTGCTAGACCATTAAGACTAACAGGAAATAACATAATTCATTTTTTTGTTGTTTGGTTTTCTTTTTTTAATGACACCTAGGTTGATATGAGACTTTTAGTTTCATGAGGCTTTTCAGGCTATTACTTTTAGGCTTTAGGTTAAGTTTTTACTATAGTATAATGAATTATAAGTATAATATACTGATTATAAGTGTTAGTTTCACACAAATACAGTCATACACATAAGTATGAGTAATGAATTACATTCAAAAATGAATAAAGACAATCAACATGAAAATGGATAAAGCATGAAGCAGAATGAGAGACCAATGAACCGGATCAACACATCTATCTGAAGAAAAAAAAAAACTGAATCACAGACTAAAATTTGTTGTTGCTGGAAATCACTTCAAGCTTTAACTCACTTAATCACTGACTGTAATGTATTTCATTATCTCGAACTACACAACATCTATCCAAGGTAAAATGATTTGCCTAAAAAGGTTGAAAAGTGACGAGGTTTTTAAGGTCTTACATTGAAGTAACTCTATTGAGAATTGACACGCATGTAACAGTCACTCACCACCAGGGGGCTGCTCTTGAATATTAACAGCAGTAGAGAAAGCAGAAGATGAAATGACAATGTTCTATATCCTGTTGTTACGTTGTTAACTACTTGACAAACACATTCATATGTAGGTCATTGCAGAATATTCTAAGTAAACAGCTGTCTGAAATGGCAATTTCCTTTCATATAAAGACAGGGTTTGAGAAAGTGAAAATGGAGAAAGTCTATTTCTATAGTGCTTTTTACAATGCAGATTGTCTCAAAGCAGCTTCACTTAACTTAAGAATTTAAGGGAATTGTGTGTTTATCTCTGATGAGCAAGCCTGGGGCAACTGTGGCAATTAAAAACTCCCTTAGATGGTATGAGGAAAGCATATGGATTCACCAACATGTTGTCTAGATCGGGCTGGCCATCAAAACTCGATGATCCAGCTGGGAGAACATTGATCACAGAAGCTTCCATAAGGCCAATTACAAGGCTTTATGGCTGGGACTACCTGGTCTGTGAATTTGAAAACTATCTCACAAGCTTTACACAAAGCTGGCCTGTATGACAGGATGGCAAGAAAGAAGTCTGCCCTACTCAGTCGTGTTTGTTCTATGCTACACAATAAAACCATCTGCAATGGTGTAATAAAACCTTAATAGACCTTTTTGGACTGAACTCCAAGCGCTAAAATTTCAGGTGAAAAATCCAACACAGCACACCACCCAAAACACACCATAACTACTGTGAAGAACGATAGTGCCAGCATTATTTTGTGGGGGTCTTCAGCTGGGACAGGGCGAATGGTCAGGATTGAAATGGATACTGCCAAGTACATGTATGTTATTCCTTATAATTGTAAGTTCGTCCCTAATAAGCAAGTTAATGGCAACTGTGGCAAGGAAAAACTCCCTGAGATGGCATGAGGAAGAAACCTTGAGAGAAACCAGACTCAAAAGAAGAACTGGGTTGAACAGAATGTCCATTTATTAAAGTTAAACATTGTTGAGGTGTGCAGTGATAGATCATTAAAGGACAGGAAGATGAATGTCCTTGATTAGCCAAGGCAGAGCCCTGACTTAAATTCAATAGAAAATCTGTGGATGGACTTGAATTATTGACACTCACTATAGAATTTAACTAAAGCATGTCTGCAAGGACGAATGGGCAAATATTCCCTAATCTACTCATAGGTGCTAGTATAAAGATTTTTATAATCCAAAAAGAATAATGGCTGTATTTAAAGCAAAAAGGTGGCTCTACAAAGTACTATATCAGGAGACTGATGACTTTTCAACCCTGTAATTTTTATTATTTCTGGAAACGTTTTATTTTTAATGATTTTTTAAATAAAGTTATTATTACTTTACTATTTCAAAGCTGTATGAATAATATTTTTATTAAAGTCTGTGCTAAAGGATATGGCAGGAAACATATGCATTCAGCCATCGATAACAATGCTGCTCTCATATAAAATACATTTGTGCATAGTATATATTTTCAGCTTTAAGTTTAAAATTGTATTGTATTCAATGCTACATTTTCACAGCAACTACTATTTTCACAGCAGCCCTAACTAATGAAGTCATGTATAACACTTCCTCTATCTCAAACACCATTTTAACCTGAAGCAAGCTCTCCAAGTTTCAGTACACATATTTAGCATCTGGAGATATTCATATGTTACTTCCATATCTGTTGTGGAGAGGAAACTGTTGTGGTTTAAATGAAGTCTTTTTTCAGCTATCGGCACCTTCGCTCATTGTTTTTACTAATGTGCACATGCTGACTGTGACCCCTGACTGGCTTTACTACACACACTATTGATGGATTCCAATCGAAGTAAAAATATGTTTGCCTTTGGTATAGAGTATTATACAACAATGCTGTTTAATGCTCTGATCTAATCTGGTGATTCACAATCTATAAAAGCATAGCACTGACAATAATTCTGACTACAGTATTTACATACATATGTCCAATCACTTTAATATGTAACCATTTCAATCTTGGGTGCTTGTATGCCTGTTGGATCTTAAGGGAAGTGGTAGCTCAGTGGTTAAGGTGTTAGACTTCTGAAGAGAAGGTCATGAGTTCAAATCTAAACACTATCAAGCTGCAAATTCTTAACCATTAACAGGGATAACTGTCAGTTGCTGTGATATGAGTGTACATAACAAGATGGTGTAGATGTGTGGTTACATTAATAGATTATTGAAATGTGTGTCCTCTTTGGTTTGGTGGAATTTCCTGTGAGGAGACGTTTAGGGAACATTTATAAAAGATGTCTGCAGTGTCAGCAATTCAAGTTTTTTTCGTCTTATTAACTTCTAAATTAATAGAGGGCCTGCTGAGGAACTCGCTGCTGAAAGAAAAATATCGTAACATATTCTTTTATAATGAATCAGTTTAAAATTTTGCCAAATCGCTGAAGTCTAAGAGGAAGAAAACATTTTGGGACATGCTGGTTTTGGAAATGACGAAAAAGGAGACAGTAAATGCGACAGTGAGATTCTCACTTCTCACTACATATTCTAAAAAAATCATGAGCTCACCATTAGCAGGAAGGGTGTATGTGTGTATGTGTATGTGTGTGTATGAATGTGTGCGGGGTTTGGGTTATACTGAATGCCACTACAAAGGATACACTATCAAAGTCAAAGTCTCTATAGAAATAAAACTTGGATATACGTTAAAGTTGTCAGTGTGCAGCTTGTATAGCAGTATAGATTTACTGTCTTTTGAAAATAACTCAACATATTGTCAAAATAACTGGCAACAAAAATAAATACACCCTAAGTAAACATTTCAAAACTGTGTCAATATTTTTTATGAGCACCATTGTTGTCTAGCACTGCCATAATCCTCTTGGGCATGGAATTCACCAGAGCTGCACAGGTTGTTGTTGGGATCCTCTTTCACTCCTGTATAATGACATCACAGAGCTACTATATGTTAGATACATGCCGCTTCTGCAACTTCTGCTTGAGGATGCGCCAGAGGTGCTCAATAGAGTTCAGGTCTGGAGACATACTTGGCTACTCCATCACCTTTACCTTCAGTAAGGCAGTTGTCAACTTGCCGGTGTGTTTGGGCTAATTTTTATGCTGGAAAACTGCTGTTCGGCACAGTTTTTGAAAGAAGGGCATCAAGTTCTGCTTCTGAACGTCACAGTACATGTTAGAATTCATGGTACGCCTCACCATGGCGTCGCCGCACATGCTGGACACCAACTGAACCATTTTAGTCTCATCGGACCACAGAACTCATTCCTCACAGGACTGGTTCCATTAATTTAAGCTCTTGGTCTTTAGCAAACTGTTTGCAGGCTTTCTTATGAGCCAGCTTCAGGAGAGGCTTACTTTAGGAATGAGAGCCATGCAAACCGACTTGTTGCAGCGCACGGCACATGGTTTGAGCACTGACTGCACTGATGATAAGAGAACACTCTGGCTTCTGCAACCTTTAAAGCAATGCTGGCAGCACTTATGATACGTCTCATTTTTTTAAAGTCAGCTTCTGCACCTGACGCACAGCACGAGGACTCAACGTCTTTGATCGACCCTTGCGAGGCCTGTCCTGAGTGAAACCTGTCTTCGAAAACCTTTGTATGACCGTGGCCACTATACTCTTACTCAGTTTCAGTGATCTTTTTATAGCCTAGGCCATCTTTGTGTAGCAAGAAATAAAATTCTCAGATCCTCAGAGAGTCTTTGCCATGAGGTGCCATTTTGATCATCCAGTGGTCAGTATGAGAGAATTGTACTCAAAGCACCACATTTGAACTGCTCTAATAGAAGATACAAAAATTTGTATGGTCCTGTCAAGCAGACAAAAACATGAACATGATGAATAGAACTTGTGGCTTTGCACTCTATGTACTCACTATTGTTGGCAGCTATTTAGACAATAATGGCTGTATGTTGAGTTATTTTCAGAGGACAGTAAATCTGTACTGCTACACAAGCTGCACATTGACTACTCTAAAATATCCAAGTTTAATTTCTATAGAATTGTCCTTTGAGAAGATATACTAAAATAGTTACTGTATGTATGCACAATGCATACTCTATGGACACCTGAAACTTGAAAGTTTGTGGACACCTGACCATAAGATCTGTGTGTGTTTTTCTAACATCCCATTCCACATTTAGTCCCCATTTGCTGATATAAAAACCTCCACTCTTCTGGGAAGATGTTCCACTTGATTTTGGACAGCGGTTGTAGGGATTTGTGCTAATTTAGCCACAAGGGCATTAGTAAAGTCAGGTACTGATGTAGGGGGAAGAGATCAGTTGTACAGTCATCATTTAAATTCCTCTGAAAGGTATTTAATCGATTTGAGGTCAAAGCTATATAGCAGGCTATTTTATATCTTCCGGTCCTAACCATGTAAGTCATATCTTCATGGAACTGGCTTTGTGCACAGAGGCACTGTCATGCTGAAACAGGTTTACGTATCATAGTTCAAATGAAGGGAAAATGTAATGCTACCACATCCAAAGACAGTTATCAGTTTGGTGAAAAACCACATACGCATGAAAAAGCCAGTGGTGCCAATACTTTTTGATATAAAAGAATATATCAAAATATTTAGAAAATAACCAATTAATTGATTTAGCCAATGCTGAAAAAAGCACATGAAAGGTTAATGTATAAAAAATAATGACCCTGCTGCTTTCCAAGGAAAGTCTAGTGCAGTCTAGTGTTACAATATTTTTTTCAAATAAAATCTAGACTAATTAATGTCTTTATAATTACATAGTTAGATCTGATGAAATTATTTATAGTCTGAGATGAGTCAATCTGTGTATTGAAAACTTCTTTGTTAACTAAAATGAATGCAACTAAATTAGATAATCCTCTTACAGGCTTGAATGAAGAAAGAATTTGGTTGTTGTTGCTTGTTCATTTCTAAAACAAAGTATTTATTATTTATGCTAATCATCTACAGCTGAACTGCAGGCTAATCCATTAAAAAAACTGTTACATCCTCGTTCTTCAATGGAGGTTTTGGTAACAAAGCGAAAGAAAAAAAAAAAAATGTATTGCAGCAGTATAAAACCCATTGAATGTAGATATGGCATCAAACCAAGTGTTCTTTCCCAATACATTACTGATAAGCTTCACAGTTAATCCATAATCACAAAGAAAAATACAGTGTAATATAGTGGAAATACAGGTACATCTCAATAAATTAGAATATCATTAAAAAGTTGATTTATTTTAATAATTCAATACAAAAAGTGAAACTCGTATACTATATAGATATATCACACACAGACTGATACATTTCAAGTGTTTATTTCTTTTAGTTTTGATGATTTTGGCTTTTACATAAACCAACCAATCTAAAAAAACTAGAATACGTAAATTTTTTTGTGAATTATTGGCCTTCTGGAAAGTATGTTCATTTATTGTATATGTACTTAATACTTGGTAGGGGCTCCTTTTGCTTTAATTACTGCCTCAATTCGGCTTGGCATGGAGTTGATCAGTCTGTGGCACTGCTGAGGTGGTGTGGAAGCCCAGATTTCTTTGACAGTGGCCTTCAGCTCATTTGCATTTTTTGTTCTCTTGTTTCTCATTTTCTTTTTTGACAATACATACATAGATTCTCTATGGTGTTTAGGTCTGGTGAGTTGTGCGGACCTTGGACCTGATAAAACACAGTGGACCAACACCAGCAGATGACACGACTCTCCAAACCACCACTGACTGTGCAAACTTTACACTAAACCTCAAGCAACTTGGAATCTGTGCCTCTCCTCTCTTCTTCCAGACTCTGGGACCTTGATTTCCAAATGCTAAATTCTCTTTCCTTTCATCTGAAAAGTTGACTTTGGCCCACTGAGCAACAGTCCAGTCCTTTTTGTCCTTTGACCAGGTAAGACACCTCTGACGTTGTCTCTGGCTCAGGGTTGGCTGTTGACACAAGGATTGTGTCAGTTGTAGTCCATGGACTCATCTGTGGAGGGCTGGCTCTTGAAGCACTGACTCCAACTGCAGTCCACTCTTTGTGAATCTCCACCAAATTCTTGAATGGGATTTGTTTCACCTTTTTCTACCATTTTTCCCTTCAATTCAACTTTCTATTCATCGATTAATCAGACTAAGAAATTATTTAAAGGCTCAGGGAACCAATATTGAACTTTTTCACAATATTCTAATTTTCTGAGATACTGAATTTTGGGTTTTCACTAGCTTAAAGCCATAATCATAAAAATTTAAATAAATAAACACTTCAAATATATTAGTCTGTGTGTGATGAATCTATATAATATATGAGTTTCACTTTTTGTATTGAATTACTAAAAAAAAAAAACTTTTAAATGATATTCTAATTTATTGAGATACACCTGTATAAAAAAAAACATCAATCCTCTTTATATTCAAACATTACTATTTCCTTTCCATATCCAACTGCAGTCTTTACCTTTTTGTCACAAAATATGATATCAGATTTAAATTAAAATTCTCACCAATACCCGATCCACAATTTGTTGGTATCAGAATCATAATGATAATGGGTAGGATCAGTGTCACAGTGCAACATGTTCATGTGTACAGCGACTTGTGTAAAATGGGCCGTGCTAACTGCTACATGTTACCAGTAGCCCCCGCTGATAGAAAATTTGCGTTTCTAGTGGTTCTATTAGTGGTTCTATGAGCCACTATTAAGTCAGTTGACTTCAGCGCTTTAGTAATAGCAATTTACAATCTCATTTAGCTACCAAGCTAGTGAGCTAACTTGTTGCCTATGGGCTCGGTGCTACACAAAATCCTCTGACGTGAATACACTAAAATACAGCCTTACACAAACAAATAGCTCAGTAGGAATAACCTGAAAAGAAACTAAATATTGATCACCACCTTGAGCTTAAGCAAGCAAAGTTAGAGAACAACAATGGTGATTATGTCAACAACACACGGAGTATCGGTACAAAACATAAACACCAGACACGGTAAGCTTTTTGTAAATAAATATTTGTTGAAGGTGTGCGCTTTTGCACATCAACACTCTTCTCATCCCAAACCTTATACTACAGCACTTCACTACTTACATGCAGTTACTAAATATCTTTCTGCAAATACCCTACGATTGGAAATACCTACTCAAATTTAATATTATATGCATCAGATTTTAATAGTGAAATTTAATTTTACTTAACAGAAATATTTTCTTTAAATTATCACAGTTAGCCTGTCTGATAGCAACTTAACTAACACATTGATGTGAGAAAAATATATCACATAATACTTATTTCTCTATACATGAATATGTGTATGTGGGGGTACGTGTGTATATGTTACCTGGATGTTTCCATCGGTGTGTTTGCGAGTGTTGCTTGCCACATCCCACTGACTGAAGGACTTCGGGGAGCTGTTTGGACTTGGCCTGGTGATGTGCAGTTCCCCATATGGGTTTAGAGGCAGGTGACTTGAGCTCTTGCTGCGTGGTATTAGAGACCCCGGTACCTTGAGATGACTAGAAGGAGAAGGTGATGTCGAGCTGGGTAACCTGGTGAAATGCTGTCCCGGTGTGCCTTTTCCTATGTACGTGTTCTTAAAAGCACTGTTACTGTTCAGGTCCTCCATGGAACGACAAAATTCTTTACTAGGTGCTGAGCATGAAAAATACAGGAAGACAATTAGAGTAGACTTACAATAGAGTAGAATACAATACTCACATAAAACAGAAATGACAAGACTATAGCCTATTAGACCCACTCTCATACATACATAAGACCCGGTTTTCAAAATTTACCAATCTAGCCGGATTTTCATGTGGTAAAGAGTATTTTTCTCAACAACACGACACTGAACGACGTCTGAACACTGCTAAGTAAACATCCCTGCGTGTCCTGGGTGGTATTCAAATCAGCAAGCTTTGAGTGTGGTGTCCTATAGCACTGATCCTCACTGGCTACTACTCAACAACCAAAACTGAGCTGACTGAAATCTGATTTGTCCTGATCTCCAAAACCAAACCACATTAAAAGCCCTGCTTTATGGTTAACCTGCATCACTTCCCTCTACTAATGAAAGCACAAACTCTCGATTAGTTAAAACCATTACATTTTTAGATTGATTGTTTTGCAATAGCAGATGACATTTTTTTATCCTAATTAAAGGGTGTTTATTTTTTTTGCTTGGATTTTTTTATTTATTTTATTAATAATACAATTATTCCAGATTTTCAATTTCATTTTTAAAAGCATGAAAGAGAAAAGTATTACAAGCTTAAACTCAACAAAACTATATTAATAATAATCATAAAATAATTACTTGAGTCTTGTAATACAATTTTCCTGCATGTTACAAATAGATGAGTCTTTTTTATAGCAGACTGCATACAATTGAAACATATATTAATTTGTTTGTCTCCATTATAAAAAGAGATCATTCTTTTTTAGATATAAAAATATTTTTTTTAAGTAAAACATTTCACTTAAGTAAGATTTGAGCTACTCTACCACCACAGATATATTTGCATTTATACCATATGACCAAGGTTTGTGGAAATTCTACTATCACACCCATATATGCTTGTTGAACATCCCATATCTGATATATTCCTTCTTTGTTGTATTTAAATTGTACTTTTTCTGGAAAGGCTTTCCACTAGAATGATTTTAGAGTCCAGCTATCGAGATTTTCCCATTCAGACACAAAAGTATTTGTGAAATCAGGTACTTAGTGTGTCTTCTGGTGTGCAGTTGGGTGTGTAGTATATGTCAAAGGTGTTCAGTTGGAGGAGAAAAAGCACCTTTTTCTTTTTTCTATATAATGATGGGCTTAAAACATTGTGCTAGTGGATTGTAGAAGAACCACATATGGTTGTGATGATCAGGTTTCCCCAAACCTTTAGCCAAATAAAGTTCTTCTTATCTTATATACTTGTACATATTATTGAATTTTTATGAATACCTGTGAAGAATTCACAAATTCAGATAAATTGTGTTGCCCATCAATAAATGAGAGATGAAGCTGTTACTTTTAAGATTTTCCTGACACAGTAATGGCTTCAGGGCAAACATATTAATTTCAAGAGAGAAAACGGAGAAGCCTCAGAAAAAAGACTAGCCAAACATGTTCCTCAACATAAAATGACCATAAAAAACAAAGTATGTTTCTTAAATTAATAAGAAAAATAATCATTAACCAATTGAGAAGTTCTGTTAAAAGACCTTTGAGTTTATAACTGTCATACACACTGAATACACACAAAAAGAAACATATTTACACATAAAGAAACTAGTTGCCTCCATCTCCCTTTCATGACACTTACAGCATTTACACTAAGACAAAGACACACACACACACACACACACACACACACACACACACACACACACACACACACACACAATACCTGAGCACTGTATCTGAGAGCACGGGCTGTGTGATTCGCAAGCCATGAGATAGGAATGTCGAGGTGAGGCTGCTGTTTGACTGCTGACTTGTGCTGAGTGCAGTGTGTTGACCGGCACCTCGGTGACATAGGTGGCAGGTACGTACAGTGGCTTAGCTTTCTTGCCAACTCCGATCCTCTGTACCTGCCACCAGTCAGAGTTTGTCTTTTTCAGCAAAAGAAAGCGCTCACCGTCGTGTATGGAGACAGTGCGGCCATCAGCGCCACGGTATGAGTAGTCATACTGGGCCTCCAGAACAACAATGTCAGGTGTCAGTGATGCCCTGCTGACTGGTAGGCTGTGGGTGGGACTGCTCCTGCTCCGGTACCAGCTGCCTGACAACATGACTCTTAGTGGCACCAGGTGGAAGGGCTGATGCCACAGTAGCAGCTAGCAATCTTGGACAGTGGGAGAAGACAGAGTAATGCCCATTGTGGCATGCTCTGAAAAATGTGGTGAGAAAAGAGATTAGCACATCCCAGGAATTCCACATACACACAGACACACACACACACCATGTCCAACATACAGTACACTGTAAATTTGAATGAATCTGCACACCCTACACTGTAATCCATTAAATTAAAAGTTTACAATATTCTCTCCCCCATTGGAGACTGTTCATACAAGTGTAGCCTCAATCCAGGTAGTAGAATACATTAACCTCAAAGGCAGACTGTACAGTTTAAATGCTATACTAGCTTATTTCAAACAGATTTTTATCTTGATAGTATTCCTAAACTCTGAACTATTTGTACTATGAAAAATTAGAATATTTTTTTTGATAAAGACTACAAAATGAAAGAGACTTCTGTAAGTCAATCTGAAAAAAGGCATTCTGTCAAATGTTGTAAATGTCAGTGTAAGTAGTAATATATGCACACTTTATGTAGGTAGTGGTCCCAATGGCCAGTTTGTGTGGTTACACAGAACATATAAAGGGCTCCGTTGCCAAGTTGTGTGATGGTGTCACAACAGAACGCCATTTTTTTAGATGCCATTACAATTCCACTTGCAGATTAGCACTGTAGCAAATCTTAGCTGTAATAAATAGTTTCTGAGAAAATTGAAAATTACAGCATATCATATTGATCATGTTGGCCCCAGACTCTTCAAAGTCATTACCTAAACTGACTGGATTTTAAGTTGTGTGGTAATCAATATAAGCATTCATTTGGCATATAAATAATTTTTAAGAGTCACATTTTTTATTTTATTTTTTTAAATAATCTGCTGAAAGTAACATTTGTGAACTAGTCCAGGCCCTGTAGTTAAAATACTAGTTGACTCATATCGTTATATGTAGTATTGATCAATGGCCCAGTTTGTATTGTTTATATTTTATAAACAATTTTATATATAATTTAACTACAATGCCACGGAACTTTAAGATTATACCTCACAACAAGCAGACTGTTTTTTTATTTATAAAACGTAAGTCGCATCCCTCAGCAGTGGTTTATTTTTTAACTTAATTGTCATCATGTCACCTGCCGAAAGCTGATAGTGGTCATCATTGGAAATCCTCCTCCAGAGTAACACAAAGGCACAGTATGACAAATTTTAGCTCAATTGAACAAGTGTTCCCTGAGAAACTTATTTAAAATATTACAGAATGTTACAACATACCCTATAAAAGACCACACAGTAACCAGTGCAAACATTCTTACAATCTTGTCCAGAACATGTCTTTTAATTTTTCGAACAGTCCATAGAATAGCTTAAGCAAACCAATCACCAGCCAGTAGGAATTTTATTGGTATGTGGCAACCATGCTAATTAATTCATCTTTTAGCACATCAGCGTAATTAGATGTCAAAATAAGTGAGCTGAGGTAAATGGTACTTCATTCTTTTTTGGTACAGCAAAGAAGTTTTCGGTTTTACAAGACATAATCTGAATCCGAAAAGACTGCTGTGCTACAGCACTACCACCAATCTGATCAGACTTGTTAGTATTACCTCAGTAGTGGGAGGCATTACTACTTATTATTCTGCAGATCTACAATTATCAAAATCACCTACAAATATTGTATTACATACCTCTTAGTACTCAGTACTCAGCTACTCAATGGTTAATCAGATAATGTATTATACAATAAGCAAGGTTAGTGACATGTTCATCGGCCATGATAAAATGTTTAATATACGATATGTGTTAGATCTCTACAGAAAATGCTTGAATGCTTATATAATCAATTCAACAATTTCATCTTCAATCCAAAATATTTTCAATAATTTGGACAGGAGTTTCTTAGTATTTTTGTATGCACCCTTTTAACTTTAACGAGTGAATTTGACCTGGCCGGGACCTGTTGTGGCAAATTTGCAACAAAGTATAGCAAAGTAGTTCTCAGATGATTGAAGAAATCAAGGAGCACTCAGGGCTCCAAAAAAATGAGACTTTATTACAAAGAATTAAAACTGATTAGCTTCATATAATTATTGAAGACCATACAGTCTAAACACACTTCTTTATACCCTTCTTTATGCCATTCTACATTTTTCAGTACAACTTTCGCTTATTATATCAATCTTCTGCTAAACAGGTGTATAACTTTCCCTTTACACATCAGTTATCTTTCATGTGTGCCGCTTTGGGTTTCCCCACATTTTCCACATTTATTCTCATAACTGTGGTGCAGGCTCATTCTGATCATAATTAAAATAAGATAACATTAAACAGTAATTTACACCCATATGAGGTAAACGTGTTCACCTAAGAAGAACCCACCACCAGTATTAGGCCCATGTTCAATGACAGCTCAGCACTAAAAACAATTTAACATTGTGATAATATACATCTACAGCAAGGGCTTTGCACATGTGCAGAAACAGTCTATCTCACTAAACAGACAGAAAATCAATAGTTATGCGCCAGTCATCTAAAGTTCCATGACAGGACCTTCACATAATGATCCTTTATTAGCCTTGCTACTGAATATAAATCTAAATTTATACTTGAATATGTTTTGATCAAAATAATTTAGATATTTTAATTTAACATAATTTGATGATATAAAAATATCATATTATTGAATACCATAGACTCCACATTTTTGTTTAAAAGATTAATGATGAAATTGATTAATGGTAAATATGACCTTATGTACAACATGGCCAGTATCTTAAAATTTGCGTATATGTAAATAGAATCTTGCAAAATCATGAATGGTAAAAATATAAAATGTTTAACTTTTAATTTCTTCATACCATGTCTTGCATTTACATTCTTTCTGACAAGGTTCATGTCTCAGAAAATAGGTCAATGTAAACCTTCAGTTTATTTCTAATTTTAAATGAAGTAAATATCCTAGATTTTCAATGTCTCACACATTTGGCCATTATTGTACATTTTTTAAAGGGAAATATGTTTCTCTTAACATGTATGAATCTCAACACCAAGGGGGAAAAACTTCAGTTAAAGATTCCATTCCTGTTTCATGGGCAGAACCACCACCTTTCATACATTCATAACCGAAATCCTGCTAAAATGTAAAGTCAAGTCAATTTTATTTCTATAGCGATTTTCACATCATACATTGTCTCAAAGCAGCTTTACAGAATTTTAAGAGTTAAGGTGAATGGTGTGTATTTATCCCTGATGAGCAAGCCATTTCTACTGTGGCAAGGAAAAACTCCCTAAGATGTTAGAGGAAGAAACCTTGAAAGGAACCAGACTCAAAAGTGGAACCCATCCTCATTTGGGTGATATCAAGAGTGTAATTATAAATCTTTAAAAAGATGATGTGTTTGGTTTATGATGAAAAAACTTCATCATCGTCATCCAGTAAACATCAGTCTCTTTCTTATCACCTGAACTACAAGTCACTCACGGCGCTTAAATACGAGCTTCAACACTGTCTCATGTTGTATACTTTCTTGAGAAAACAATTACTGAACTGCTTCTTTTATTACGGCATTTTTAGAAGGTAATTAATAAAACATTTTGAAACTTTGTCCTTGTTAATCTAAGAGTGTGAGCGCTCTTCTCTGTTTAAAGATGACAGACAAAATGGCAGACAGTATCTGATACAAAATGTGATTAAGCTTATGTCTGTTTCCTGATTGCATTTCCTTTTCTAATCATAGCATTAAGCTCCCTCTGAAATACCTTAAACAATAAAAGAAACACAACATTTCAGAGAGAGAGATAGAGAGAGAGAGAGAGAGAGAGAGAGAGAGAGAGAGAGAGAGAGAGAGAGAGAGAGAGAAAGAGAAGTATGCATGTGGCATACAGTTATTTTTTTACTGATACCACCAACTCATAAATATAATTGTACTGATATTTGTCTTTGTAATTTGGGGACCAGATACAATTGCTATGCTATACTCAAATTATTTCAATAAAAACATTACTAATATCCAACTTTTTTTAATTATCTGAATCATTTTGTATACAGTATACACACTGTGAACAATCCAATCTCTGCACAGCTAGAACAACTTTTACAAATCTGATCTAATCATCATATACTCTAATGGTTAGCTCTGATAAATGTTATACATAGCTTGCTTTAATAATGTCTTCAAAATCATGTGCTGATACCAACAGTATACTCAAACTCTGCTCTGAAAGACGAACGAAAAATATTTGAACTCATGATTGAAGTTTCTGACTGAATTTCCATCCTCTCATGAATGCAGTAGGAATAGAATAAATAATGTAAACAGCAAGCAGGTTGATGTTGGAACATCTTGCTATACAAGAGGTAAACAAGGCCACAGCCTGGCTTCCTGCATGCATAATGTGCATGTGTGTGTGTGTGTGTGTGTGTGTGTGTGTGTGTGTGTGAGTGTGAGCACAACAAGAGAATGGAGGATTCTTAATCCTTACTGCAGAGAGTAGTGTGCTTAAGCGATGCTTAGTGTGGTTTATGTTAAAAACCAAACCACCTTTTCACCATATGGAGCACATGTGTACTCCCACACACCCAGTGACACACATATCTGGTACACACAAAAACATTTCAGCAGCTGTGAGGTACAATTTCATTCTGATTAAAAATCTGCAAAATAGCCAAAGGGTCACTCACAATAAGCATTTATTTCATATGAATTGTCCTCGTTTCTCTTGTACCCCATCATTTAAATTGGCCTATTTAGCGAATATGCTTCTGTTTTTGCAGGAAGTGACGAGAAAGGTTTGAAGTGAGCACAAATGGAGAAAACAGGAAACCACATGCAAGATCACCAAGTCCAACTCAGAATCGCTGATCTTTCCCTAAATGTTACTGAATTAATCTAGTCCGTTGCTACGTGATACATCGCTTGTTTTGGCGATGATTTTCTCGCTCTCGCTCTCAGCACTTATCTTCACATATATGCAAACCGATCACAGAGCCACCAGCAGGTATTTGCCTTCATTTATGTGTATGACAAGTCAGGGAGGTGCTGCGTGCCAACAGTAAAGGGCAAAAAGATTAGAGAAAGAAAGGGATGCCAGATCCCATATTTTCAAATTAACTTCAGAACATGTTCATAAGTGTCAAAAAGCATTTATAGTGTATTAATAAAATGAATGTTTTATTAAACTGACTTACTGCATTTATACGCTTGACAGGATGTTATAATATATTTTTGTACACGCATATGCAAACATGTGCATGTGTGTAAGCAAGTTTAATGACACCATAAAACTAAAATGTGCTGGCACTTTATTCATACAGTACATAGAGCTGGCACTGGTACAGTCTATTCTTAAGTTTTTCAATGTAAAGTGTCATATGAAAACAAAGCCAACCTTTATAGTGGTTTCATGTTCCATCATGGAGACAGTGAGCTGATAGATACTGCAGTGATGAGACTTTATAAATTTTCTATAAATCAGAAAGTCATATACAAGTATAGCTTAAGTAATGTAATTAAACAACTAATGTTAAATTAAAGGTTCTGTTGTATAGAATAAGAACATAGGATGTTTGTAATGAAGTGAACAGATGTACAGTGCTGTCATAACCCAGAAACAAAGAGGCTATGCAATAGTCAAACAATTACGAGAAATTGTCACATGTTGGCAAAGAGGCGTAAACTAAATAAGAATTACTTGCTAAATGTAAAGCTGGCTGTGGTCAAACACTAATCAATCCAGGAAGCGAAAAAACACTTGCACCAGCTGTTATCTTTAAGCAGTGCAGCTTGTGTATGGTATTTAGGGTAGTTCTCTTATAAATGCTGGAATACATATTGAAATTGCTGTGCACAATTTCTCTCCGTCTCTCCATAAAAAGCCAGCCTGATTTAGCCATTGATCCATGTTTCATTGCACACAGTCGATTTAGTTGTCATGGGACTGTCCTTTATTACACTAATAAGTCAGGCCAGAGTGGTTCGGCAGAGACTGCAGGTTAGCAAACACACTGATTCCAACTGTTTTAAGTCATTTTGGAGAAAATATATGCACACTTTACTCTTTAACTTAAGAATAATTCATAGTGTAACATTTCAATATGCATATGTGGTTTTCCCAATTATACATTTTACAAATGTAGTCCTCTTCCTACTTATATACTCTTACACAAACTTTAACAAGAATTCAGTATCATCTCTGAGTAATATTTCAAGTCAAAGTATTTTTATCCAGGCCAATCTAAGCATGAAATTTCGTAGTACATGTTGTATACACAATGTAGCAAGACCCCTGGAAGGCAGCAGACAGAGTTATAGCCATTGTGACTGCAACAAGGCCAATCAATTTAATCCCCAGTCCAATAGATAATAATGAATCACAGTACACTGACCTAAAATGACCCTCCTGTTCAATTAGCCAACCATCCAATCAACTCTCCTACTATTGACTGCTCAGATAGAGCTCTGTTTTGTCAAGCACATAGATGGATGGACAAATAAAAGCTCTAGTTCCTTAACAAAGAACAAACCAAATAGAAAAATATACAGATTGATAAGTTCAACAAATATTTGTCATTTCTTGGTGAGTTCGAAAAAAGAGAGAAAGTCTAAGCAGATATCATCCTTATTCCTACTCACTCAATCAATACTGTTTTTTTATGCTTCTGCTATCTTACTAAATTGATTATGCTGCTCCTCACACACAATAAAACAGATCATTGGAATGGAACGGAGCAAAAATAAAAACCTACAGTATTGTGTCAATACAAGTCTGATGGTGTTAATGATGAGGTTTCTTACTACAAATATGTTACTGCACTATTGCTATAACTGATAATATATTATTACTATAGAACTATAAGGTAATGCACTATATAAGCAAAATTACTGGGAAGCCTGATTTTCTCAGCCATATGTGGTTCTTCTTCAAACAGTTATCACAAAGCTGGAGGCTCACAATTGTTTGGGAAGTCTTTGGATGAGGTAACATCAACTTTTCCTTAATTTAAACTATAGAGACCCAAACCTTTTCCTTTTCCAGCATGAAAGCATTAAAGCATGAAAGCTCATATATATATATATATATATATATATATATATATATATATATATATATATATATATATATATATATATATATATATATATAATTATAAATTATAAATTATAATTAATTATATAAATATGTACATATAAAATGTATAGTTAAGTTTGGATGTCAATATAATTATATTTATAATTAATTATAATTAAATATATTGTAATTAATATAACATTTTATTCCAGTTGCCAATTAGTGAATTTTTTAGTATTTAAGAATACAGGTTTATTTTATGTTTATGGATTCTTTAAACGTATGTATAGTTACATATAGTGTTGTGAAACATTTGCAAAAATTCATCATGTCTTCAATTACATATTATATAGAATATATGTAATGACTTCTGACACTGGAGACTTATATATATATATATATATATATATATATATATATATATATATGAGAAGTCTCCAGTGTCAGAAGTCATTACATTAATTTACAGCCTACAAAACTGACACTGGAGACTACTTCTAGAAATGTTACTTACATGTATCCTTACTGAAAACTTCCATAGACCACACTACACATTATCTTCAAATACATCATTCAAATAAACCTTAAATTTGAATTACAGCTAGCTCTGAGATGCTAATATTGGTCAATGTCTTCAGATTGATCAGAATCAAAAACATTTGTATTTATATTTGTTTTACATGATATCTGGGCAAGGCTTTTGCTAGCATGTAACCCCATAACCCTGAAGTTACAGTAAAAAGTCTCGGTCTTGCACAATTCACAAAACACTTGTGTGACTGTGGCAAGCCTATGAAATACTCTGATATCCATGAAATATCCTGCAAAAATTCCTCATGAGTACATGATGCCAGACTTCAACAGCACGAATAGCTAATCAACTTTCACTGCACTGCATTTGAAAGTGGGGTGCCACTTGAAAAATGCAACAATCTTTGCATCACACAGGGCAACATCATCCTTTCACCCGCAGACACCAATGAGCGATGCCCACCAAGATCTGAAAGAATTATATTGGTCCAGTTCATGGTTACAGAAAAAGCAAGAAAGAAGAGTAAATTAGTGGAGCTGAGTGGCGTTAAATAATACACTGTCAGAGCTGGCTTTTGCGAAGCCGCCATGGAGTCTCTTCAAGTTTCACAAAGATCAAATGTTATTATTCAAATATGACACTGAATATGAAACTCTTGAGCATAACGAGCCTTTTCCCTCCTATTAGTTCTACACCTTGCTTTACGACTCCGGATTGTGATGACATTTGTGACAGCGGGACTGTATCATCACATATAAATCACGTGCTCATATTCTACTTTGCATATATCGAGAGGCGATATAGCAGCATTAACAGCTGCAAAGACATTGTATTTTGTCCTATTCTTCATATCATGATTTTATCACTCACTCTGTCATGCTCTGTGTGGAGGAAGGCGACATATGTCAGTGTGATTTTTCTATTACAGTCTTGAACGCACAGATGAGGCCTGATGTACAGCCAGCCTCCACATTTCTATCCTTCACCTCACTGATCGAAAGAAAGGGAAAGAGAGAGGGAGAGAGAGAGATACTTTTTGACATGTGAATAGAAACAATTTTTACTTTTATATTGACAAACTGACATGCACTGACAATAAAAAAAGGTTGCCTGGGAGACAGACATGAGTGAACTACAAGCTGTGTAAATGTGTGTGTTTAACTGGACATAAAGAGGTCTATAACAAATGACTACATACAGTACATACCCAGAGGCAACTTCATATACACAATAGCTATTGTGCTTTAAAAAGCATCACAAAGGAGCTTTACATAATGCAAAATATTAAAACAACAGTGGGAGTGTAATAACTTTAACAGGTACACACGTATACCTGCAGACTCACGTATTTATCCAATCAGCCTATGTGGAAGGAGCGTGTCATAAAAAATCCGAGAGCCGAGAGCTTTGCATATTGTACGTGTCAAACATCAGAATTGGGAAAAATTCAGGGGGATTTTTTTTTTGAGTATGTCATGGTTGTTGGTGCTGATCATTGGTGATGATGAGCTGGTTTGAGTACAAGATACTAGATTCATATTAACAATAACAATATAATTATTTATTATACAGGTATTATTCAATGAATGAATATTAAAGTGCCCAGTGAGAGTCTATTCCTAGTATAAACAACAAAATTAAAATAAAATTTGAAATGCCTGGAAGATGCTTAAGCCGTTATATAATACATTAAGATTAAATTAATATTTAAAAATGTGGAAAATCATATAGTTCATTTAGTCTAAACAATAAGAAAAAGGATGTGCGATTGTGTGGTGTATGACATTTGAGTTTGTATGTGTGCATGTGTTACAACCTGGTAAAGGCAAACCGTATGTATAACTGAATGTAACTGCCTGCTTTTTTACTAACTGTTACAGGAAGAGAGCAATAAAGAAAAAAGCATGACAGCAAAACTCAATCAGACTGAAACCAAGGAAAGACAGAACATATCTTAGTGGCAGAATAAGTGTTGTTTCTTCCCAAGAGACACAGATGAATTCAGACTGTCACAATAGACCCTTGTATTGTTGTTATATACTGCCTGCAATTAAATCTCTACAGTTTATCTTAAACAAATTGTGCTCTTAGATTATAATTTACAGAAAGCAACTTCATGTCACAAATCGAGCCTTGCTTTTTCATGAAACTGCTTTAATTTTATAAAAATCTATAAAATGTTGTATTTATAGTGTCTTTAATCATATGAGACACTGTCACAAAATGTCTTTACAGTGGGCTGGATGTAGATTTAGATCCCTAATGAGCAAGCCGGAGACAGCAGAGACAAAAAAAAACTCTTTTGTCTCAAAGGACTCCTGGTAAACCTGGGAGGGGTAACAATACAGCATACCGTATTGTTCGATCTTGATTTTGTACATCTGTTTTTCAAACAATACTGTCACAGCACATAATAAGCTATTCTTTTCTTCATAAAATGTGCAGTCTGTGTCCAGTGAAAAAGGGCGTTTCAGGCAAAAGTCTTTTATTAGCTGTGCAAGCAAAATGTTTCTTTCACATGATTCATATCCTACAGCTACATAATCACTTTGCTTGCACAGATGATGAAAGGCTTTTGTCCAAAATGCCCTGGTTCTCTTAAAATAGTGTGTAATACACTGATTCTTTTTGTGAATAATTTACAATTATTATTACGGTTGAGCAACAAAGGAAAACTTTTTGTCATGTGTTATGGCCTTCAAGATATGTTTTACATACAATTAGACAGAACTGTAAACCAGCTCTGAAAACCCAATTTTATGGTTTGACCTGCCAATTCTAATAGACATAACAAACATTTTTTGAATTGTACATGTATTAATCCAGTGCTGAGAACCCCAAATATAAACCAGATTTGTAACTGTTTGGGATAAGAGCATCTACACCTCAAAATAGTTTTTTTGTAGAAACACCAGAAACATTATATTGCAGGTTAAAGGGCAAAAGATAAAAGCAGACAGTTTGTAAGCAGGTTTTTTCCATCACTACTAAGATCATTGGGGTTGTGGGATAAAACCTACTGAGTTGTAATTGTGAAACAACGACAACCACATCCTTTTTCCACATCATTACGTCAAAAATGTCCAAAACCGTGTACAGTAATGTGGTATTTGACCATGTCTGCTATTTATTGCTATTGTATATACGTAAATGCAGAGGAATCTAAAAGAAAGCATATTCACACTGCATTTATTTACTTACAACAGGTCTTTTTCAAAAAAAAGCTTGCATGTAGCACAGAAAGAAATAGTATAACATGAATGTGTATACTTTCAGAATATGCCTAGTCAAACTATTTTTCAATAAAACGAGTAGCATTTAATTTTATAAAATCTATAAAATGTTGTATTTATAGTGTCTTTAATCATATGAGACACTGTCACAAAATGTCTTTACAGTGGGCTGGATGTAGATTTAGATCCCTAATGAGCAAGCCGGAGACAGCAGAGACAAAAAAAAACTCTTTTGTCTCAAAGGACTCCTGG
Source organism: Silurus meridionalis (assembly GCF_014805685.1). Lineage (NCBI taxonomy): Eukaryota > Metazoa > Chordata > Actinopteri > Siluriformes > Siluridae > Silurus > Silurus meridionalis. Next base: position 15,641,313 of record NC_060884.1, on the reverse strand, counting down.
TAAACCTGGGAGGGGTAACAATACAGCATACCGTATTGTTCGATCTTGATTTTGTACATCTGTTTTTCAAACAATACTGTCACAGCACATAATAAGCTATTCTTTTCTTCATAAAATGTGCAGTCTGTGTCCAGTGAAAAAGGGCGTTTCAGGCAAAAGTCTTTTATTAGCTGTGCAAGCAAAATGTTTCTTTCACATGATTCATATCCTACAGCTACATAATCACTTTGCTTGCACAGATGATGAAAGGCTTTTGTCCAAAATGCCCTGGTTCTCTTAAAATAGTGTGTAATACACTGATTCTTTTTGTGAATAATTTACAATTATTATTACGGTTGAGCAACAAAGGAAAACTTTTTGTCATGTGTTATGGCCTTCAAGATATGTTTTACATACAATTAGACAGAACTGTAAACCAGCTCTGAAAACCCAATTTTATGGTTTGACCTGCCAATTCTAATAGACATAACAAACATTTTTTGAATTGTACATGTATTAATCCAGTGCTGAGAACCCCAAATATAAACCAGATTTGTAACTGTTTGGGATAAGAGCATCTACACCTCCAAAATAGTTTTTTTTTTGTAGAAACACCAGAAACATTATATTGCAGGTTAAAGGGCAAAAGATAAAAGCAGACAGTTTGTAAGCAGGTTTTTTCCATCACTACTAAGATCATTGGGGTTGTGGGATAAAACCTACTGAGTTGTAATTGTGAAACAACGACAACCACATCCTTTTTCCACATCATTACGTCAAAAATGTCCAAAACCGTGTACAGTAATGTGGTATTTGACCATGTCTGCTATTTATTGCTATTGTATATACGTAAATGCAGAGGAATCTAAAAGAAAGCATATTCACACTGCATTTATTTACTTACAACAGGTCTTTTTCAAAAAAAAGCTTGCATGTAGCACAGAAAGAAATAGTATAACATGAATGTGTATACTTTCAGAATATGCCTAGTCAAACTATTTTTCAATAAAACGAGTAGCATTTAATTTTTTTTTAATCTTATTTTAAAGTTTTTTAATGCTAATCTATTTTATATAATACAAAGGTAAGGTCAGTGCTAGCATGTAATCCCATAACCCCAAAGTTACAATAAAAGGTCAAAGTCTTGCAAACTCTGTAACCCAGTTGTGTGACAGGATTTGGAATAGAAAATTGTGAAAACAATGAATTGTTAGTTACCACTTTCTATCGACTGCATTGGAAACTAATCCTGAGCTGATATTTATTTTATCTTTATAATGTCATGCTGGTCCAGTACATTCCTGTTGAGCTCTGATTTATTTCTGTGGCCTTTAACGCATAAAATACACACTGTCAATGAGCAAAAGGGTGCTAGACTCTACAGTTCCTTGTGGCATGGATAGTACAGATAGTACAGATAGTACAGATAGTACTCCTTTACACAGATGCACATATTGTAGCTTTTAAGCTTTACTTTACAAGGTGATTATGAATTTACACAATATGTCATATATATGATAATAAATATATGTTAAAGGTAAAAAAACATGTCTTGAGGGCAATGAGAAGACAAGGTACAGTTTGGTATCCTTTGTTTCCAACAGTGAAAAGTATAATATTTTGGGAGTCTCAACAGTCTTGTTAAAAACTTCTTCCAGCATGATATTGTAAGTAGTTTAATTGTTAGACTCATTATTAGATTATACTAATTATAAAATACAATCCGAGGTGAAACACTGTACTTGAAATTTGCGCAGGTTGCCAAAGTGGCGTGCGCATGCGCAATAACCGTCAGACGCGCGCTGAACAATAAAAACGTCAAAGAGAAATCATCTTTCATTTCAACAGAGTTTAAGAGCCAGAAAAACTGCGTTTATGAATATTTTATATGAGCCTATTGTGATCTGCAGGGGGAAAATAAGTTAAAAAATATACAGCTACCTGTAGAGACTGGAAATAAAAAACACTGAAAACTGTAATCTGTCGTTTGCTGTACACTGAAATTAACTCTACACTATAAATCATGAGTCTGATGAACTGTACATTTAGATTCTATATATAATCCATATCATTTATTCAAAAAGTTCCCCAAATAAAATCTAATCGTTCCAATTATTCTGTCAAATATTTAATATCCAATTCAATATATACCGCATGCTCTCTGTGCAGGATGTACATACATTAGATTTTTAAAAAAGAAGAAGAAATAAGTACAATATGATAAACGATCAGAAAACAAATAAAGAGGCAAAAGTGTAGAAATGTTTTTGCAACTATAAACAAATTCTCACCTTTTGCAGGTGCATTCACGATTTGTAATCCAAAGAGCCTAAAAACAGCCGAGCATCTTCTCATCAACTCAAACTCCACTCCAGCGTTTACTCTCTGCCCCGAGCGGGAGCGTCGCGTTGCCCTGATCACGTGACCAGACTCTGAGCTACTGTCAATGGCGTTCCAATGAACTGCCTCCTACCTTCACTTGAGCACTACATAGGGAGTGAGAGCAATCGAGCGTTTTTTGAAGATCGTTTTATATATTTAAAATGTATAAATATGCTAAAAAAAAAATAAAAAAAATATATATATTTTATAGACAGAGATTTTATAAGTATATTCATATATATATATATATATATATATATATATATATATATATATATATATATATATATATATATATATATTCATATACTTCATTGAAAGTTTTTAATGTCTAATTAACACTGACATGGACAAATATGGATGTTTATTAAATATTAATGTGTTTAAAATCTGTAAATCATCAGGACACCAGAACTTTTGCTATGTTTCCACACGGATGGTTTTAATTGCCGGATTTGTGCATCATGCAGATTTTGGTGCTTGATTTGAGACTTGGAAATTCAGTAGAACAAATGTTTAGTGATTAAAAATAATTTTTTGGTGGAGTTTTGTTTATATCTCAGTAAAGAAAGGACATTGTGAATAAATGTGTGTTGCGTTTAAGGCTGTAAGTTTACCTCTTTTATATTTATGTATGTAGATTTTTAATAAAAAGGATCACAGAAATAATCACTGCGTTAATCTAGCGTTAATAAAATTAGTGCCATCAAAATGAATTTGCGTTAATGCGTTATTGACATAACATTTTGACATAAAATTAAAAAAAAATTATAATAATAAAATAAATATATATATATATATATATATATATATATATATATATATATATATATATATATATATAATGTAAAAATTTGAAAATTTTAAATCATATCGTGGTAGAATATAACAATTCTAGTTTAATATTATATATAAAATAAATGTTCATATTTATAACAATCTGTCTTCTAAAGTTGCTCAACACTGCCCCGCAATGGTGAAAAAGCAGGAAGTGCAATGCTTTTTTACGACACTTTGCGCTATTTATGGGAAATGTAGTTTCAACTGATTCCGTATGCGTGTCCGTATACACAGAGCTCCTGGTCCATAAAAAACTACAGTTTGCCGTGTTGCAGTTATCCAGTGTCAAGTTGCATCAGATTCTGAATCTATGAAAGCCGGTTGAGTTGAATTGTTTATGTTTCTGGCACAACTCATCAGAGATATCGGGTTGTAGAGTCGTTTCTGTAGGCTGTCGGCGGAGGAAACTAGAAGCAGAGTTCAGATGAAGCTGTTTGTGAGTGAAGGCAACCCGCAGTGTGTGAAAGTGCTAGCAGCGCTCGAGCACACTGGAGTGAAATGTGACTTGCAGCTTCTCGGCCACGAGGGTAAGAAAGTCTGTTCATCTTACTTTGTCAGATTTACTTGGAAGCGGTGAAAGGACACTCAGTGTGTCTAAAGTGTTTACTCTGAAAATGATTTCTGCAAGCTTAATATTAGATCTAAAAATATCAGGACTTTATCTGAAAGTAAGCAGGGCAGTGTGTCCAGTGTGTGTGAGAGAGAGAGTGACAGCTGTATTTAGATTAATTACCATCAGGGAAAACTCATCAATAAATACATGAATAATGAGTGATATAAGGTCTGATCATGGTGATGACGTCATTTGCCCTGAACTGTAGTCGTGATGATGAAATCCATGGAAAATGAAATCTGGAGATGTCTGTCCTTTTAAATGCAGCCGCTTTAAGAATGATAATTCAACCCAGTCCAGTTTTTAACAAAAGCTTTTAACAACGGATATTGTCCTAAAACAGCTTTAGATAGATAGATAGATAGATAGATAGATAGATAGATAGATAGATAGATAGATAGGTTATAATTTATAAATGTATGTTAAAGCTTATAAGTTTATTGACAGTTTCTTTCTGTTGTTCATCTTTGTTTCACTTAATGGTAGTATAGTGTTAGACATATTTTAGACACTGAGAAACCTTCCATTTCTTTTCCTTAAACAAATAGAGTTTACTTAATAGTAATGGATTTCTGTGGGGTGTCGCCTGTGTTCAGTTTGAGTGACAGTTGCCGCATCCACTTTGATAAAAGGCTTCATTACTTTCTTCACAGCTATTGGATGAAAGTCAGATTTGGTCACCGCCCCCATTCAGAATCTAACTTCTGTCACGCATCTGAACTTTTCTGTCAGTTTCAGTTTATAATTTGGTGAAATGTTATTGCAGAAACATGAGGAAAAACATTTACTAAATGTAAAACCAAATTGAAGGACAGTGGACTAGCATGCTGTGCTTTATAACACAAAGCAGGGTGTCTGCGCAGGCTAGTTGGAAAGGTGAAAGAGACATTATTGTGTCTTTCATGAAAAGTTTGGGTCTTTGTGCTGTGACAAATCTGAAATAAACACCACCAGCATTGCTTTCTGAGGGAGGAGGCGTTCTGTGCCTAGTGTGAGAGCAGAATAAGATAACAGCACAACACCCTGAAATCCACTCAGCTGCTTGTTGCTATGCAGTTTTACTAAATCTTTTTTTTTTTTCTCTCTTTCTTTTTAAACGAATGGGAAGGTTGGTCAGGTACTGACGATGCTCGACATTTCACACAAGTACAATGTAATATTAATATCATTATACATTGTGTTATTGTCCTGCCTTTATTTAATGCTTTTAATGTAGCTGTTCATGCTACTCTCTGTTGAGGGTACTTATACTTATCAATGAATAATACTTACTAGAGGATAATAATGATGATAATAATTATGATGATAATAATTCATATTATAATAATAGCTAGAATTTTCCTAAATGTGTCATGCATTCCCATCAAACTCTTAAAACTCTTAAAACCTTTAAACTATATTCAGCAATCTCCGCACAGCTCGTCTGTTTTTAACGTTATCTCCTGATTGAACTGAAACTGAATTTTCAGATCTTGACTTGAAATGTTCAAGATTTCGATCTCCAACTGTCAAAACTTTTACACAACTCGAAGCCTCAATTTAGTCTCTTTCACCATACCTGTAACAAAGACTCTGACTTCATCTCTCTCTATCAGTGCCAAATGCACACACATTCATCCCTCTATAAAACTCATGTCACTATTTCTTTCTTTTAACACTCTCCAAGCTCATGAAACAGTTTAAAACTTTTAGACCAAATAGTTTGTTGGTTGATGTCTTACTGTGATATGTTACTCTGTTATAAGATTTGGTGCAGACCTGACCAGCCACTTCAGCAATGATTCATATCAGTGATGAGGATCATCAGGTTTTACTGCTTGTGTGCTCAAAAAACAACAACAACTGTTTTTCCCAGTCACTGTTTTATAACAATGTTCAACGATAATAAGGAGAAATATCCACTGCAGGATTACCAAAAAAGCCAAAAGCTTGACATGTATCTCCAGAATGAATGGGAGCTAACTGGTTATACACTGGTATGACACTGGTTATACTTAACTGGTTATACACTGACTGGTCATTTCATCAGGTCCAACTAGGAGGCTGTACAGATGTGTTTTAGTAAATTTAGACCTACAAAATTGACCTGTACACAATGTCACATTCACCGGTTTAAGTATATGTAAAATGTATCTATTATTTACCTACATAAATATTTGCACAAATTTATCATAAAAAAAGTTAGGTCCCCTGGTGGTCTAGTGGTTAAGATGCAGCGCTCCCATCGCTGCGACCCGGGTTCGATTCCCGGTCAGGGAACCATCCCCAGCCACTCTCAGTGCCGGTCCCAAGCCCGGATAATTTGGGGAGGGTTGCGTTAGGAAGGGCATCCAGCGTAAAACATGTGCCAAATCAAACGTGCGGAGGATCCGCTGTGGCGACCCCTAACGGGAGAAGCCGAAAGAAAGTTTATCATAAAAAAGTTAAATATGGTAATACAGTATATGTATTTCTTTAAATGTATTGCATCGTGTACTGTGCATGTACTGTATTGCCCCTCTCACACACACTATAAGGAAGTCGTAGGACAGTGGTTAAAACTATGGGCTTCTGATCGTGAGTTTGTGAGTTCAAATCCCAGCACCACCAGGCTGCCAGTCTGGGCCCCTTGACAAGCACCATAACCCTCAACTTCTCAGTTGTATAAATTAGATCATTATTGCTCTGAATAGGGGGCCAAATGTTGTATGTGTGTGTGTGTGTGTGTGTGTGTGTGTGTGTGTGTGTGTGTGTGTGTGTGTGTTTGGGGGGGCATACAATATTGATACTTTATAAAACATACTGTTATAGTGTATGTGTATTATTTTACTTTTTGTGTATTAAATATAGGGCCTACAGATATTTTGCACATTCGTGGATTTTAGCGGTGCAGAGTGGAAAAAAAAATAACTTTAGATGAGACTGTATTGTGAGTGAAAGTTTGTAAGGTTTGTAGCTGATTGTATCCGTGTGCGTTTTCAGAAAAGGTGGTGTCCTTCCTAAGTCGCCCGGTCCTGCCTGCTGTGCTGTTACCCAGCGGCCAGCAGCTTTTCAGTGCGAATGCCATCTGCCAGTGAGTATTTCCTAATACAGCTCTAATTTCTGCCTTGTTGATTTTTTTGCTGAAGCTTTAATGTCTGTATGTCCACAGATATCTGTTCGAGGTTGGTGGGAAAGAGATCACTGATACTAGCAGGCAGTTATTGGAATGGGAAGCGACTGAATTGCAGGTCAGGATCTGATGCCATAAAGCAATCTCTGTATTGCCTTTATTTGTTTGTTTGTTTGTTTATTGTATAACATAAATATACACTATATGAACAAATGTTTGTGGACACCTGACCTTATGTCCTTTTTGAACACCCCATTCCACATTCAGTCCCTATTTGCTCCACTCTGAGAAGATGTTCCACTAGATTTTGGAGTGTGGTTGTGGAGATTTGTGCTCATTCAGCTACAAAGACATTACTAAAGGCAGGTACTGATGAAGAGTGAGGAGGACTGAAGTGCCTTCAACATTTCAGTTCATTTCGAAGGTGTTTATTAGGGTTGAGGCCACTCAAGAGCTTCCACTCCAACCCATGTAAATCACATCTTCATTGAGCTGGATTTGTGCACAGGGGCATTGTCATGCTGGAACAGGTTCGGGTTTCTTAGTTAAAGTGAAGGGAAAATGTGACGCTGCTGCATTTAAAGACATCATATACAATTGTGTGCTTCCAACTTTGTGTAAAAAGTTTGGAGAAAAAACACATTTGACTGGAAAGGTCAGTCCTAATACTTTTATCCGTCCTTTCAGAAACTTTCCTGATAAATGGTCACACAGCTTTTCCAGGGGTTTTGCATGAAAGTTAATGAACAAAAACACACCCGCTAAACAGTTCCATCTTTATTACTAGTCACAAAGCAACTTTACAGGAATTTTGCGCTAAAGTTAAAGTATTTTCTCTAATCTCTGAGACGGCATAAGATATAACCCACAGGAGGAAATGGATTAGAGAACCAGAGGGAAACTTCATTCTTTTTCTGCTTGTTGCCGGTGATATTAGGACACGAAGCTTGTAATGATTTCCAGTGTAGTCCCTGAGTCATACAGATGAACGGCCAAATATATGAACTCTGTGGAAAATATATGGGGAATTGTCTATAAAAATATTGAGTCCTTGGTCGTTTCTGAAATTCAGTTTCGCTTGATTGATGCTACAGTCATAAAACTCCTGTAAACACTATACACTTTTTACATTTTGTTTTTAGGGTCACCTTAATTAGAATAGACATTGGGCTAAACATTTAATATGAGTACTTTTGGCTTTTCCCCTCAGAAAAAGCATTGGCTGGAGCACTTGTGCTGTTTTTTTTTTTTGTCCACCTTTTGTTTAAAAAGTAGAAATCATTCTTTTTCGAATTTGTAAGGAGTCTTGTGCGACTAAAAAAACCACCGGCGTTGCTTTTTGATGATGCCGTGATGCCGTTGTGCTCGCTTCACATAGGATTACACGCAACACATGAGCTGTGGGTTGAGATGAAAAATGGCGAGTGTGAAAGCAGACTAAGAAAGACCGAAATCCAGTCCACGGCTTTGCTGCTAAGCAGTTCCACTTTTCACATGTAACAACACAGTGTGCACCGAATCTTTTTACAAATCAAAAAGTTGGGTATTGTTTTTTATTTTATTTTTTTTGAAATACTGACAATGGGCAACATTTTACACAGAAAACCTACGGTACATTGTGATTTATTTTCAGAATGAAAAGTCTTGGTCAGAGAATTGACACGATTAATGCTTTATCCATTATACATAAGAAAAGTGCTATGCGTTGAGTGTAAAGGAATAAATGGCACTGATTTACCCTGATATTTATTCTACATATTCTTTTGATTATAAAAACAAAATCTAAAACTTTGGAGAATTATATTGGAGATTGTTGTGTGATGGTAAATGGTGTGTGTCTGTGTATATTTGTGTAGCCCGTGCTGCTTCAGGCACTTCATGTGGCAGTGCTCCAGGGGAAGAGCAGTGAGGCCGGCACACTGCTGAAGGTGACTCTGAGCTGGCTGGAGCAGTTTCTCAGTGGAAAATCCACACAGTTCCTAACTGCAGTAAGTAAATTAACCCTAACCTAGCAGAGCTCTGCACATCACACTTAGGATCAATTCGAGCTAGGCTCGGATCCTATTGCAAATATTTTGTTAACTTTCAGACACATTTCTGTGCTTCAGTTACTGCTGAAGGACTTTGTCCTCCCTCCCATGTTCTATGTGAATAATCATTCGCAAGGTTCAAAAAAATTGACCGTAACCTTTCCGATGTGAAAAAGTTCTGTCATCACAATGAATTGCAATTACTTATTGCTTTATTAAAGGGTTTATTACATTGCAGAGTTTAAGGAGTATACAAAGGTACGTATTTGTTAGTAAGAGAATTTAAAGGCAAGCATTGCACATATGCAAGAATAGACGTGCGTGCATATCTACGGCAACTACCGAAAATCGACGAGTTGTAGAGGGGAGGAGTGTTTGCACATTTAACATTGACCCTGACATCCCATAATTAGAATTCAAACCTCTTTGGTCGTCTCCTTGCGTCAATCGATAATTACCCCCATATTTTATCTACGCAATCTATTTCTTGTTTGTTTTCAGGAGACAGTGGAAGTGGCGGACATTGTCTTGTGGTCAGCATTGTACCCCATTCTGTCTGACTCTGATCTGAATGCAGGTGAGAGAAGCAGCTGGTAGCTATTCATGTGTGCTTCAGTCTGTATTTATCTCTTTGGCGTAATCATTTTTTAAATTTGTTTTCAGGTGAGCTGCATTTGGTTCGAGGTTGGTTTAAGCGTGTAAGCCAGCTCCCCGCATGCACCAAAGCAGTGCAGGCGATTCTGCCAGGCAAAGCGCTTAGTGCTCTGAAGAATTTCCTTCAAAAGCAGCCAGCTTTACACACACAGCGAAGGGAAAACCTACCCAGTGAGGTACACAGTCTTCCTTGACTGGGTTCAGAAAAGAGACACCGTAAAAAAAAAAAATGCGACCCTGATTGCGAGCATGTTGTCTTTCAGACCGAAGAGGCTGAGCATGTGATGACCGAAGAGGAGATTGAGGTAGCTGGTCAGACCTTTAGCGGAGGCCTGGCAGAGAGCCGTGTTACCGTAGAAAGGAAACACCCTGTGTAAGATAATAATCCTCTCCAACACACACACGCTGTAGAAGATTCAATTATTGAGTAATTTAATAATATGTAAAAAGGTGTAATGAGTTTACAGTGTTGCAGGAAAATAATTTTCAGATCTCACACTTTTATCCCCCCAACACTCTTGTATCTTGCAGCAGTAATCACATGATCACCTTAGAAACAAACATTTATGGGGTTAAAAAGATGAGTTTCTTTATTACAACATACTTCATACAATACAACATACTGTAACTCTTCAGATTCAAACCCTGTGTTCAAGAGCTGTACGTACAGGCAGCTCCTGAATTACTGACACTTTTTTTTAAATGACAACACATTTTATTTTTAGTTTATTGTCAGTGTGAGATTAAGCTAATAAACAGAAATCTATGGTATGGTCAGTATGTCAGTGTTTCTGGGGTTGATTGAAGCTGGCCAACATTGTGAACAATTTTCAGGTTTATCATTTTTATTTGTGCAAAAGGAATAACATTGTCTTATTACTTGAATGACAGCAAATTTACCCAACATCATAATGACATATTTCTCATTGCATTTTTATTGCTATTATCATTATTATTATTTGTAGTAGTAGTGGTAGTAGAATACAGTTACATTTTATTTGTTTAGCCCTTTTAATATTCAACATATATGTCAGAAAGAGAAAGAGAAATATCTCAATTGAGGATATATATTTAATTAATAAATACATAATAAATACAATAAATGTAACGCTATTTATTTGTCTATAGTAAGCAAACCAGAGGTGATTGTAGTCCTATGCCACTGTAGCAAAAGTAAACTGTATTGCAGAATTTAAAGGACAAAGAAAAGGATAAAACCATTGCAAGATTATTAAGCAAATTTCTTTTTTATTATTATTATTATTATTATTATAATTATTATCATTATTTTATTTTTACTAATTTCAAGGATTAAGTATCTCACTCTCCTGGTGGGTCCTTTTGCTTCTGTTGTACTTTTATTTCGAGAAAGGCAATGAAATCATAATTATAAATTATAAAGTTATATAAAAAATAATAGGAAATTGTAAATAAATATCTTTATTAAAAGGTATTTTCGCTAAAAGTCCTCCGCATGTATCACTTGTATAATAACGTGTCATAACTTAGTCATTACCCAAGTACACGTTTTGATTGCTGTCATACGTCATTCACATTCGTGCGGAGCTCGCGTATTTTTGCGACTCTGTTCTCATTAACGTCGCTGTATGTGTAGGAGTGTTGTTTATAATGCGATGTTTGTATGCTGATTTATTCAGATTACCCAAGGAAGGGAAGCGTAATGTGCTGGTCACCAGTGCACTGCCGTATGTCAACAACGTGCCTCACCTCGGCAACATTATCGGTTGCGTGCTCAGCGCTGATGTATTCTCCAGGTAACACGGAGCCCTGCTCTGCAATAGTTGTTTTGTTTACCCTCATTATGAAGCACTAATGGGAAAACTACAGTAGGCAGATCAGATTTTCTTTTTTGTGTATGTGTGGGTTTTTTTTTTTTTTTTTTTTTTGTAGATATTTGCTCTTTTTGGCTTTGTATCAAAATGCTTCAAGCTAAATTGTGAAAAAGATTGTAATACAAAAAATGTAATTGCATCCAAGTGTAGAGCCTGTTCCTTATTTACTATTTAGAATTGATTGTTTTGCACACAAGTAAAACATTTTTATTTTTTATTACTATTACATGCTTTTTTTTTTTTTTTTTTTTTTTTTTTTACTGTTTAATTGTGAATTTAATACTTCAATAAACATTGATGTCTCTGTGTCTCACATTGTGTCTCTGGCTGTAGATATGGCCGTTTGCGTGGCTGGAACTTGCTGTATGTGTGCGGGACAGATGAGTACGGCACTGCAACAGAGAACAAGGCTCTCGAGGAAGGTCTAACACCTCAACAAATATGCGACAAATACTTTGCCATCCACGATGCCATCTACAAGTGGTTCCAGATCGACTTTGACTATTTTGGCCGCACCACAACTCAACAACAGACAGAGTATGATTCTGAAACGTGCATGTGTGGTAGAAAGGGTTTTAAAAACTGGGGAATTAAAAAGTGTGTATTTGGGGTATTGTTGATGTTGCATGAGCAGGAATTTAAAAGGATTCAGTAACAGGCTTTGCTTGATTCGGAGCTCTCACTAGTATATCTCACCCTTCCTAACAAGTATATATTGAAGATCTAACTTACTTTAACCCGACTTGGTTAAAACTGAATTGACACTAAGCAAAAAGAGAATTTAAAGTTAATCTCTCAATAGTAATTCATAGGAAAATTTGGTTTTCCACCGATTTTCTTCATTGCATAGATAGATAGATAGATAGATAGCTAGCTAGCTAGCTAGATAGATAGATAGATAGATAGATAGATAGATAGATAGATAGATAGATAGATAGATAGATAGATAGATAGATAGATAGACAAATAGATAGAAAGAAAAGAAAGAAAGAACTTTGTCATTGCATTGTACAGGTACAAAATGCAGTTTGGCATCTACCAGAAGTGCAAAAGAACCAATCGTGCAAATAATGCAGATAAATATGTAGCATATTTACAGCATGTGATATATATATATATATATATATATATATATATATATATATATATATATATATATATATATATATATATATATATATATGTAAGCATATGTACAGTGAATAAATATAAAGGCTAAAGCAGTGCAGAGATGTGTGGCCATCGTTAAGAAGTACAGATAAATGTTCTAAGGCTGTGGCATTGAATAAGAAATGTGCAGAAGTGAAAGTATAAATAAAGTATAAATTAATTATAATCAATTAGCTTCTTTCTCTCAGGATTTCACAGAACATCTTCTTCCGTTTGCTCGAGCGGGGCTTTCTGCAAGAGGACACGGTGGAGCAGCTGCGCTGTGAGCACTGCCAGCGCTTCCTTGCGGACCGCTTTGTTGAGGGTGTGTGTCCTCACTGCAAATACCCCGAAGCCAGAGGGGACCAGTGTGACAAATGCGGCCGACTCATTAATGCGGTGGAGCTGAAGGTACAAATCTAAACTTGTCCTGTTACTCAGATTCAATTAGACTGCATATTATTGAAGCATCAGTAAATTAGAAAGGCCTTCCACTTCATAATAAATAAACATTTTTTGTCAAAGTTTTTAACTAGGACTTGAACCTTAGAGAAGTTACTTTTTTACGACTTTTCCCCAGGATCCTCTGTGTAAGGTGTGCGGAAAGACTCCTGTGATTCGCACGTCTAAGCATCTGTTTCTCAACCTGCCCAAGGTAACCACTATGTATTTACTATTAAAATAAAACATGCGCATGTATTCCGTACACTAACATTGTCTGTGTGCATTTACTAGCTGGAAGGCGAGTTAGAGAAATGGCTGGAGCAGTCTTTCAGTACTGGTGACTGGACAGCGAATGCTAAGCAAATCACACGCTCATGGTTAAGGGATGGTCTGAAGCCACGCTGCATCACACGAGACCTGAAGTGGGGGACACCTGTACCACTCGAAGAATATAGGGACAAGGTACGGAAATTGCTTTTACACACTAAATGGTTGGATTTTATTTTGGAGTTTCCAGACACCTAAATCACCTGCTGTTCTCTTTCTTTCTCTCTCTCTCTCTTGGTTTTTTATTTAAAGGTGTTTTATGTCTGGTTTGATGCCCCCATCGGCTACCTCTCCATTACAGCCAACTACACCAGTGATTGGGAGAAGTGGTGGAAGAACCCACAACAGGTGCCAAATCTGATTACCACTTTCTGCGTTGTGTACATAACATCCCTAATGTAGTGGCAATGTACAACCTGTATACACAGAAAAGCATTTTACAGTAAAAGTAAAAGTAGAATTTGCTCATATCAATTCATTGTAGAGCTAAAGTGTTTTTATTATTATTAATGTTTTCATTTTCCTCACGACTGGCAGAATTACGGTATAGTAAGACTAGTTTTGTGATGTTAGTGATGTTTTAAAAACATGGATTTCAATCATTTAAGACCCTTCTGAGAACATATATTACTTAATACACTCTTCACTTTGATAAAATATATATTATATTTTATTATATTATATTATATTATATTATATTATATCATATTATATTATATTATATTATATTATATTATATCTGATTAATTATTTTTGGTCATGCCATTATTTAAGATGGTCAGGTTGATTATATTAATTACAATGTTTGGCATAAGCTAATAAGTAAATGTCTTATTGAAAAATAATTGTGCTCGTCTCTCCTCATTGTCCTGCAGGTGGAGCTGTACAACTTCATGGCAAAAGACAACGTTCCATTCCACAGCGTAGTTTTCCCCTGCTCTCTGCTCGGAGCACAGGACAACTACACTCTCGTCAACAATCTCATCGCTACAGGTGATGCACAGCAACATCCCTGAAAACCGTTTCGCAGATTTTATTCTAATAAACAGAAGTCAGGTGAAAACTGGACTTATAATAAAGCTATAAGCCATGATAGGATGTGCATTACAGCGATTTTATCACGTGTTATAGTGTACTTAGACGTGACATGAAGCATCGGAGTAAAAATGATATTCCCAAATGGAAATTAATTTTCGTGTAGTCTGTTCAGAGTAAAAAGTCAATATTATAAAGACAGGGACATTAATGTCTTTCAAATCTGGTGCATTAATAACGAATTCAAGTATTTAGGTTTTTGTAACATTTTAAACACTCAGATTTTAAATCTCTGTTTTAAGACAATAGATTTGGCTGGAATTATGAAATATTGAAATCACTATCATGGTTATATTGTTCAGTAAGTAAAGCAGCACAGCTTTAAAGGTTTGAGTTTGTAAAATATTCATTATTTGAATTTGTTGTTTATTGACAACCAGAATATTTGAACTATGAGGACACAAAGTTCTCTAAGAGCCGTGGTGTGGGAGTGTTTGGAGACATGGCTAAAGACACAGGCATTCCATCCGACGTTTGGCGTTTCTACCTCACCTACGTGAGACCCGAGGGCCAGGACTCGTCTTTCTCCTGGGCCGACCTGGCACTGAAGAACAATTCCGAACTGCTCAATAACCTGGGCAATTTTATCAACAGGTAAATAAACCCCCTCAACATTCTCACTGCATTTGCACGTATCGTGCGGCCTGTTTGTACATTTCTTTAAGTAGACGTTCGTCTACGCTGATAAACATTTAGATGATCACGTTACACACTCTGCAGCACGGCCCAGTAATCACACAGGATCTGCTGTTCACCTGCTCTGTTTTCTCGTCTCTGCCTTTCTTTGTCTCTGACTTTTAGGGCGGGCATGTTTGTGAGTAAGTTCTTTAATGGCTGTGTGCCGGAGATCGTTCTGCAGGATGAAGACAAGCGTATCATTGCTCAGGTGGCCTGGGAGCTCAAGCAGTACATCCAGTTGCTGGACAAAGTCAGGTCAGAAATGTTTTTAGTGTTAAGTTTCTTTTGTTGTTCGCTTAGAATTATTTCTTTATCGTTTTCATACGTTTTATATGACGTTTATTTTAAAATACCGAAGACTTCTTCTTATGGTTGCAGAACACTGCATGCCAGTACCTATTTAACTACACAATTTAAAGGACAAAATGTCCGCATTTAAACAAACCGAAAAGCATTTATTTCTCACATTTTGACTCATGTTAAATCATGTAAATTGTAAGTATTTTATATTTAGATTAAAAAATTATAATTGAATAGCTCGAATTAATAAATTTTTCGGGTTGCCTTTCCAAAAGAAATAACACATGAGGATAAATTGTGCACATGGACTGTGCATGACGGCCAATATTTCGTTACAAGATGTATATTTTTTATGTTTTAGTTGCTACTGGCAAAATCCTGGTTAAATTTCATGCTCTCTGAACAGGAGCTTGTTTTCATGTGCATTGATGTAATACAATTTTTCACATCGCATCAAATGTACACATTTTTAGATTTTTACTTATTTTATTATTTATATGATAAATGTATTTAGTAGGAAAAAAAAATATTGCACATAATTATACAAATAAAACCCTTTTGCATTTATTTATAGTTAATTGCACCAGTTCAGGTATAATACAGAGGCAGTAAAAAAAAAAAAAAAAAAAAAAAAAAATAGGCAACTTGTGGTTTTCTGGTAAAATAACTACAAAATGTTGAAATTATATACACACATACACAAACATATAATGAAGTTTAAATAATTATATTTAAATGCATGTCTGGTTATTTATTTCATTAATTGTTTTATTGATCGATTGGTCAGGATTCGTGATGCCCTGAAATGCGTTCTGAACGTCTCTCGTCATGGCAACCAGTATATTCAGATAAATGAACCCTGGAAGAAGATCAAAGGAGGAGATGAGGACAGGCAAGTAAATGTGAATAAGCGTCAGTGCGACTATAGTCTGGGTCACACGGTGATTGAAAATGCATGGTTTCATCTTACAATTAACACACACTTTAAAAATCTGAGGGTGTTCACTAAACATTTTAAGCAACTCTGCCAATTAAAATAAAATTTAATGGCAGATTCTGTAACATCATATTTTGAGAACAAAATAGCTTTTAGATGGTAACGTGTGTGTGCGTGTGTGTGTGTGTATGTATGTTCTGTAGGAAACGTGCAGGCACTGTAACTAGTGTGTCGGTGAATGTGGCGTGTCTCTTGTCGGCCATGTTGGAGCCGTACATGCCCACAGTCAGTCAGACCATCCGTACCCAGCTGCAAGCTCCAGATAATTGTGCCAGTGCCATGCTGGGTGCTGAGGGATATTTCCTCCGCAGCCTCCCAACCGGCCACCGGATCGGAACGGTAATTGTCCCCTAATAAAAGTGTAACTACTGTAGCTTTGTTGTATCAAAACCGGTTAGTTAGTGATGAAATCCTTATTAAATTTTGTTGTTGTTGTTATTACTATTAATGAATGTAATTCTTTATTTTATTTTATTTCCGCCCGATTAGGTCAGTCCTTTGTTCCAGAAGCTGGATTCTGAGCAAATTGAGATACTGAGGAAGAAATTTGGAGGACAACAGGTTTGTAAATAAGTGCCAGAGATTTTTTATTAAAATTTGATGAAAAGCAAATGATTTAGATTCATGGCTTTTCTTTTGAGGTCAGACATGATTAATGGTCCGGGTTGATGAAGCATGACACAGTGACCGGTTCATAAGTTGGATGAGGTGTCTGGATATTACATCATTCCAGAGTGAAATAACAAGCTCCAATCACACCTGTTGCAACATCATTCGAAATGCGAGATGGGGGCGATATTTTAAGCCCCATTCAGGAATTGCTGCTTTATCAAGAAAGCCTTCAAACAGGATAGAATACGCACAATATTTACTTTTACCCCCTCGCCGTGTTGAACAATTCAGGGCTAGACCTCGAGCGGCCACGTTCCAGCCAGAGCTAACGTAGTCTTTGTCCTGTCTTCCTCTTCTTACTTGAATTTTATTTTCAGCCAGAGGAGGAGACCCCCTACGGCAAAGGTAGATCTAAGTAAAACCGCTGCATGCTTTTGTGCCCCCTGCACTGCCACCTCCACCGATGCCTTAAGTATGAAATGGATCTAGCACCCCCAGATCAAAGCACGCTGCTTCCAATCACTGTGGCATTTTCCTTTTTTTTTTTTGCCTAATAGTCATGCTTGTGCTTAAAGAAAAGTTAATCGGAAAGATGTTTTTCTTAAACAAATGGCCGTCTGTGCAGAGTGGCTTTTCTCATTAGAATAAAAGGGTGGAATACACTTCACTGCACCAGTGAGCAATATGCCTGCATGTTTGTGTATTTCTTTTTGTTTTATTTACTAATTGTTTGGATTTGTAAAATGATTGTGTTTCCTCGAATTCATATAATTATCAATGATTAGAATCGATCCAATTCAATTAGTTAAACAGCAATAATTGTGAAAGGATTCGTTTTAAACACTCGCATAAACCTCCACATTAACAAATTTATTACGCGTGACAAAAATCCAGTCCACAGTGGCCTATATGACTTCATTTTAATGTTTGTCGCCGAATTTATATGTCAGGATTAATTCCCCCAGAGACCTGACCATGAGTAATTATCAGTATTTATCAGCAATTGCATTTATATTAATTAATGCGATAACGTTCGCCTGGGTTGCGGAGTATTAATTTTTTTTTTTTATATGTGACGTGACACCTAATGCCTTAAATATGGTTTTATATTTTGCCATTTGTGTTCACAACAAATGCTTTTAAATGAATTTTTTTTATTTTGAAAGTGTGCTTAAGTCACTTTTCTCGTGCAGGGTCCAAGTAAAAAGAGCAGCACAACGGAGACCAAACCTCCTACTGCCGCAGAACATATTGCAAATGTAAGTACAGCCTGAGAAAGCGTACAGTAACAGCTGGCAGATGCTAATCATTGTCTTTACAATGGGTGTATTCAGTTTGTACAAGTAATCAACCTTCTCACAATGTATTAGTAATACGCAATGCTTAAGAATTAACTACATGGTTTGGCACGGTGGCATAGATTTTCCTCAATTGTATTATTTAAATTTGTTTAAAAATGTGTGTGTGTGTGTGTGTGTGTGTGTATATATATATATATATATATATATCATCTTAAATTTATTATATTTCTAACCAGTCATATGTTTCTTCCCCCTCAGCAAAGAAAGAAGTGATGAGACAAGAGGAAGCGTGAGTAGGAGTAAAGATGCCATCGTTTGGCTTTACCAGAAGAAGATACATAGTACAGGGAATTTTTCTTCTCTTTTAAAGGAATCGTTGTGAATGAAAATATATCCGTAACCAACTTGACATGGCTGCTGGCAAGACAGACATGTTGAACATAAATTGCAAATACCATACAATAATAAACACGCTTTAATGTGGCAAGATAACACTTTGTCTGTAGAGCAATTATTTCATCATCCAGTAGAAAGGCTTATAGCGTTTGGTCTTTTTTAAAAAGCAGTAAAGAATATGCAATTGTTCCCCGCGTCCCCCCCCCACATGGTTCACATTCCTTGCATTACTAAATAGGCACCCATCATTTAATAAACGCATTGTTCAAATTCAATTTGTGTTCAAAATTTTTATTAGTAAAATGTATACAATACAGTAAATAAGACATAAAAGGGAAATTCGAATCACATTTGACTACAGCAATTCAGCATGCATATATTTTTTTTTACTTATTATACAGTACTACAGTGTAAATGATTTATATATAATGAGTGAATATAGAGGAAGATACAATAGAAAAATAAGCATGGATTATTACCTATTTATAAACTGCATAAATCTAAATGCCTAATTTTGTCTACAAAAAAAAAATAAAAATACAAATTGTGAAAGTGATACATAATGAATACTAAACCCACCACATTCCCCCTATCCATCCACGCTTAAAGGCCATGGCTTGAGCTGAGCTTCAGAAAGATTACAAGCGCAGTCTCTCTTTATAGAACTTTTTTTTTTTTTTTTTTAATAATAAGTCCTGAGCTATTTCTGTCAACTAGTTCTACCTTAACATTTTAGTTTAAAAGCCCTTTTAATTACTTATAAGACAAAACATTGATCTACCTCTAGAACTGGGAGACAATGAAATGCACAAAGAATCCTTGCATAAAACCGTTTTACACACCGTGCAAATCTGTTTAAGGTATACGGACAAATCATTTTTGGAGTGCTTAATTTCTCAAGGTTGGTCTTAAGTATTTGCCAGTTACACCCACCCCAGGAGTCTGTTACAACTTTAAGATTCCTATTACATTTAAGTACAAAAGCAACATGTGATTGATACTGCATTTAGGAAAATACAATAAACCTACAATCTGCTCCTTGTGTAGGAAGCCGTATATTACATCAGTAAGGTGCCTGATTATTGAGGCAGATTCCTATAGTAATAACTAAACCTGGGGTCCTTCTCGAATTCTTTAGCAAAGTCAGACTTTCACACTTTCTCTCTTCATCCTTCATTCTTGGGGGGAATAAAAAACCCTTAAAGAAATCACCCTCTTTCCCCCCAGTTTCCACATGCCTTTTCCTCTTTGTCTCACTATGTGCATTTCATGGTTACCATTTAATTCTACGTGTTCCTACAACATCCCCCCAACCTTTCTAGCCCAGTTCCATCCCATAACCCCTCACTTCCTGGTGTTGACAAGCCTCTCGATTAGCGCACGGCGTGTCCGCTGAACCTCTTCGCCAAGTCGCTCAATCTCAGCTTTAAGCCTCTCGTTCTGGTCGGTCAGCTCCTGCACCTTCCTCTCGTTTTCCTGCTCCCGCTCCTTTCTGCTCTTCTTTCCTGAGAAAGGTGAAGAAAGTGCACTCCCTTTCTTCCTCTTGCCCAAGCGTGAGGAAGCAGGTGCCGGTGGAGGGGAAAGAGGAGGGGAGGACGAAGGTGAACAGTTGAGGGAAGGCGACTGCGAGGATGAAGAGGATGAAGAGCAGGATGGGGACGAAGATGGGACGGTGGGCAGCTCTTCCTCACTGACGGATGGGGAGGCAGGCGGAGGGTTCGGGGGGTGATGGTGGTGGTAGCCGGTGGTGACCATAACCGCCCCGGTTTCCACCAGGCCGACTCCCCCTTCGCTCAGCAACTCGAAGAACTCGGGGGGCAGAAGGTCTCCTGCACTAGAGCTCGCCGTCTCTCGTGCACCACGCTGCTCCTCTTGTGCCGGTGGCTGGCTGAGGAGCAGCGGAGGTGGTGAAGGATCCTCCATCACACGCTGCACCCCCTCCCCCCACACCTGCCCCTCCGTCAGCCAGGTGAGTGAGCAGCTCTCCAAGACATCCAGAAACTCCGGCTCTTTCTGCAGGTAAGAGACAAGGGGGTGATGGAAAACAATAACTATATTAGTCGAGAAAATTCATTAACAAATCAACAGACTTCATTATTAAGAAAATCAATTTGTCAAAAACATCAAAATGCCTTTACAGAGCACAGAAAGGAGGAGGGAGGGCGTAACATTGAAGGTACGAGAGCAGAGACGGCAGCCGTTGCTTTCGGCGTGACTGACCTCGGCGCAGGGCGGGGGGCGTGTGTGCTTGGCCCCACCTGCATCGGATCCCAATATATCTTGCAAGTCTTCATACCACGCCTCCAACTCTGCACCACACAGCGGTGCCACGCCGGGGGGGTACATCCACTCCGCAGTCATCTCAACCAATCAGCTGCTACGCACAAACACGACGACTCCACACGCTCCTACACCCAGCACACCAGACCTGGCCCAGAAAATAATTAAGGGGGTTTTTTTTGGGTTGTTTTCTCTTTCATAAAAGTCTCAGACCTCAAACCTACACCCAAAACATCCCAGCAGGCATGGTATAAAGCACAGATGACTTATTCTAGAAAGTCAAAACTTCAGTGGCCGATTATTGATATTCAGGTGTCTAAGGACACTTAGTGGCCAGATGGAGTTACTTCAGAGATCGTGAAGGTGAAGTCCACCAGACCTTTCAGCCGATCAACTCCAGAGCACCGAGGTGCACAATAAACCAGGATGCATGCAACATGCCAGATATTATTACAGCTGATCACCACTGTAAATTAACTAGTACAGCAATTTGAAATTCTACAAGTAAACATGGCAAATGCGTTGTCCTTTATAATAACAATAATAATAATATAATAATAGAAATCAGAGCACGTGCTTACCTTAAAAGCGTTTCTTCTTAATCAAGTGTGGTTGTGGGTTGTCGGCGATATTGTATCCCAGTAATTCTGGAAAATGAGCGTTGGAAAAAAAAAAAGTTATTGTGGCGTGTATTACTGCAAACAAAATAATAAACAGATTGTTTGCTTAATAAAATTATAGAAAAATTAGCATTAAAAAAATTAGAAAAGATTTAAGATTTATTGAAGCGGCCACAGAAGTGAGAGAAAAACTTTTCCCAGTTAAAATAATTTAAAAGAAGAAATTAAAAAAAGGAAGAAATTGTTGGGGAAAGGGTTCCGGTGTGGAGAAGTTGATAGAGTGAGCACACGGAGGGGTTTTGAGTGATTAACAGTAATGTGTGTTAATTCAGGTCACTGACTCTCTGTGTAAACAATCGCGCTGTGTGCCGCGGGCGCCCCCTGTTTAAAGTCCGGGGTCACGGATGAGTACAAGGAGCTCCGAGGAGAAAAAAAATAAAAAAATAAAAACCCCTTTGCCTTTCTGAACACTAATCCCTGGTCAAACACTACACATTTTTAGTAATATCTATTTGTTGTTTTTTTTTGTTTGTTTTTATCAATAAATAGAAAAACTACCCTATTTTATTAAAATAGTCCCAGGTTTCTACCAATTGGTGTCCGGGAGTAAAAGTGCGCTTCTCTCATTCCCACAGAGGCCTGTTCAGGTCCAATTTTACTTGTTTTTATGTGTAATAAATATTACGATTAAAAAGACACAACCATTAAAATAGTCTAATCAAATAGTTCAATAAACTTCTCACCATCTCAAGTGGGTTTTCTGGCTAAAATGTTGTTGAATGAATAGTTTGATCTTTAAAAAAAAAAAAGAAAGAAAGAAATAAGAAAAACACAATGGATTGGTGAGGTTTAAAAAAAATGATTCAATTAAATAAGTAAATAAGTGACAATAGTGTATAATGGTGTTATAATGAATCTGTTAAATAAACGGGAGGTTCAGAGTAACGACACGGAGATAAAGTACAGGACCAAGAGACAAAAGAAAAACCGATAAAACAGGAGGGAAAAGAAACTAATGAATATTAATAAAGTGTGTGTATATATATTTTTTTATCATTATGTTTGTTAATACTTGTTTAAATATTGGCTACGATAATAGTATTATAATTGTAACACTGCGATAATAATAATAGTATTTAGTTGTTTAAAAAATTAATAAATGTAAAAAATGTAAAAGTAATATAAAAATGGATAATGAAATGGCCATGAGTGACAGTGACGTCAGGTACAATTGCTGACACTGAAAACAAAGTTGCTCTTTAAATCAAAACCAAGTGAGTGAGAATTAGAGAGGAGAAGAAGTGCAGAAAAATCCTCCGCGGTTCAGTGTGAAATGAGAGATGGTTAAAAGGAAAAAAGTCCCGACAAATAAAAAGTGAGAACAACTGCTGTCCAAAAACAGCTGCGGGATCG
Organism: Silurus meridionalis; assembly: GCF_014805685.1. NCBI lineage: Eukaryota > Metazoa > Chordata > Actinopteri > Siluriformes > Siluridae > Silurus > Silurus meridionalis. The sequence continues at coordinate 15,618,259 of NC_060884.1, read as the reverse complement.
CGGCCAAAACACGAGCCCTCTCCCTCTCTCCCTCTCTCCTTCTCTCTCTCCATCTCCCTCTCCCTCACTCGGCTTTCCGGAAAGGAAAAACTGAAGTTGACACCGGCGGCGCCCTAAAACTTACACCAAAACCAAACTTCGCCGTGCTGGAAAGAGAAGAAAACACAAAACAGAAACTTACCCTTTTTCTTTTATTATGCCGTTTTCTCGACTGTCTTGGACTCGGGTTGTGTATATATTTTTGTAGCGATTGGTGATAGCTCATGTTAACCATTGTTCACTTGAAGTCACCGAGTATGAATTTCGGAAACTCCCGGGGCTGTTTATATAGGAGACTGAACTGCAACCGAACTCCAGAGGAAGCGCTTCAGCGTCAGACAAACCCACAGCCGTGTAGCCGAGCGCGGACAGGCGGGCGAACCGTCCAATCGTGGATAAAGGATAAAACTCTTTTGCTTAGAGACATCCAATCAGAGCTGGTCATGCGTGTAGGAGGCGGGGCTATAGCGCGCTGCTGGTTGTCTCGCGGTGAGCGGGGTTTGTGTGAGCGGAAAGCTGTGATGCAGTCATAAGGCAGCCAGGACGAATTTGGGGCGTAAGGGAGTCACATGAAAGGAATGATGCAATCGTTGGCAACCGGTTTCTAGTCGGAGATAAGACTAGCGGAGCCCGAACATGTTTTATTAAACAGCCTTGTATTAAAAGAAAACCCAGACAAAATACCTTATAAGGACGTGAGAAAATTGATCGATTTTGCTTGCGTTCGCAAAACACTCCGAAAGCGGAGCTATATCATATCTGTACATGTTAACACGCTTTTATTGCAGCCTTGTTTTTGTCCCCGGTCCCAAATGTACAGCTGAAAGTCCAAGCGAAATGTCTAATGTTTAAAAAAAAATTATATCTAATATTCAATATCCAATATTAGTTACCGCTTGGAATAACCAGAGCATAAAATAGAATAATAATAATAAAATAAAACACCCCATTTTTGGGGCTTACCTAAATATATTGATGAATTTATCATTTTAAATGCGCTCAGTAACCTATTTAGTAATGATAGTTTTAGTATCGAATTTTGCACATTTTTTTTTTTTTTTAATAGTATATTATTGAGTTCATTGATAATAACAGCTACGGATTTGCGTGTTGTTATTGTAAACGCGCACCGCCGTCATCTCGGGCGCGCGCCTCTTGAAGACGCGGTGCGAAATCACTATAATACTATTATATTTCTAGCGCAGGGAGCTCGCGCAAACATCACCCTATAATTGTCTAATTGTAATAATTGCGGTTTAATTGGAAGCATCGCAGGTCAGCGACCTCAGCGCGAGCACACCATTCAAACTTGACTCGTGAACGGCGTTGTGAGTTTATATACTGTATGTGTAGGTATGGATAGAGAGAGTTACGGGTGCAACTTTGTTCCCCGTTTGTTTGTGCCGCGTTTGCAGCAGCGCACCGCACGGGTGTGGACACGAAACTGACCCGTCATAACTTGTGGCCATCGGATGTCACCCGGGGACTCATCTCGTTAGTATTCTGAAACTCTCACCGAGCGCGCGAGCCGAGAGGAGTTGTTGTTGCGAGTTAACATGCGCGGCGCGGACGCGTGCGGCGTATTGCCTAGCAACAGCGCGAGCGGGCCGCGCGCACACGCCTGGCGAATAGAAAGCTCCAACTTCTGTTTCCAGGGGAAGCGCGCGGCGCTCGCGAGCAGAGCGCCGCGGAACACGTCACCGGCGCGCGGCTGTTGCTGTGTAGTCTCGCGCTTTCTCCGCGCCGCTAATGGCTGTCACCTGCACGCGCGCGATTCTATTGGCAGCCCGAGCTTTTATTCCCAAAAGTTGTGTTTACTTTTTCACAGAGATTCTCTGTCCATCTTTCTCTCTTTCTCTTACACACACACACACACACACACACTCTCTCTCTCTCTCTCTCTCTCTCTCTCTCTCGCTGTCTTCTTATAGTTATACAATTATATTATTTCTATGTAAATCAGGGTTTATTTAGTGTTTGGATTATGGGTTATGCAAACTTAACCGTGCCAAATGATCAATCAAATAAAAAAATGGTTATATAAAATTTTATAAATATTTACATTATATTCCACATCTTTTATGTCCGAAAGTTGTGTTTACTTTTTCACAAACCTGCTCTGTCTCTTTCTCCTCAGCGTGATCTCAAACATACACTCGCTGTCTTCTTTATATATATATATATATATATATATATATATATATATATATATATATATATATATATATATATATATATATAAAGAGAGATATACTATATAAATAAATGTAATATAAATATATGTAAATACTATATAAATCAGGGTCTATGTGGGGTTATGCAAACTTGGGCTGCCAAATGATCAATAAATAAATAATGGTTATTCGTCTGTAAACGAGGTTGTTTGAAATGGGTCAACTTCATCGTTTAAAGAGTATTGGTACTCCAGTTTATCTCAGTAGTTCCCAATACTATTCTTTGTTATTTGTATCGTCTTGTGCAAAATTGGCACCAAATAATAATGATTCCTTTGGGATTATTCCGAAAGTTTGATCTTCTCTGATCTGGTTCAGCTCTTATGATCGTTTTCTCTGTTGTTATGTACCTGTGCGTGTATAAGACACATGTATGGTGTGTATTATTGTAAGGTCTGAAGTACTAATAATCATATACGCTGTCGTATTTCGGCTGTAACTGTTCTTTGTGTATCGTTAACGTCGTAAACGATAATAATGTTTTTTGTATTACTATGTGTTCTACTTATTCTATTTATTACACATTTATTCATGATTCTAGTCTAATTTTACTATACTAAAATTTTCTATACCGAGATCTGGTTATACTACGGAGTACATTATGTTCATTACGGCTTCAAGGATAATATTATAATTTTAATGTTTTGGTACAATATTACCTAATCAATTTAAGTGGAAATCTCTGATCATACACTAGATGAGCTGAATGTGTAGACTGGTGTGGATGGAAGATGTGGTTAATATATAGGAGCTGTAACACTGATGTATAATGCAGTTGGTACAGCAGTACAGCAGTCTGGAGTCGGGGCTTTGTTTTTGCCTCTCGTGGCCACGTGGAGGAAATTAGACACAGATCACAAACAAGTCCAGGTAGCACTAATGTTTGTAGTGTGAACAAAAATGTTTTTGTTTTTTTACTTTTATATTGACTATATATATATATATATAATATACAGTATATACTTACTTAATACTTAATAGCTTAATTATTTTTTATATATATATATATATATATATATATATATATATATATATATATATATACATTTTTTTTCTTGAAATCATTAAATATTGCAATCATTAAAAGGTAAGTAAAAAAAAAAAACATAAATGCATTAATGGTAAACCATATTAATAAGATTAGTTTTAGATCTTAGTAGAATATATATGCTGCTATTTTTCCCTCAAATTAATCGAGCCCGAGTCTTTAACATAGGGCAAGTCACTGCGGCTGAGATACAAATGCCTTCTATATAAAATACACTACACTACATACTGGAGTAAATATCCGTTATCTGATACACTTTGTAGTGCCCCAATGAAGGGAGTATAATGCAATTTGAATTTTAGCCTGCGTCTGTGGCGTCCAGACGCTCCCTTCAGCTGCAGTGCATTGTGGGTATGGAATTCCCTAGGCCGGAGGAAGCCAGTGCGCAGGTCCGAAGGAAACTCCATGATTTTTTTGGCACGAAAATCCTGGAGAAAATAGGAACTTGAAACAGGGATTAATGGGAAAGGGGTATTACTTGAAGCACAGCGAAGGCTAAACTCGTTTTCACTCGTTTGAGAAGCTCACAGAGATCTTGACGGTTTGAATGAAACAATCGGCTCGTCTGTGACCGACTGGGATCCTCTCGAAATTTCTGCTCATTTTGTGGCGACAATGCAACGGGCGCAATAAAACCCCAGCTAGCGTTATTGCTCTTTGTTTTTGGGCAGGACAGACAGACAGACGGACAGACGGATGGCGCACAGGGAGAAGAGGTGGCAAAGTGTCTGAATAAACTCGGTTTCGTGCCGTCCGCGGTGCTCCCAGCAGCAGCACTCGAAGCTAAAGGCTCCCCTAAAGCCCCGGCTATCTCTCGGCTCTGGTTTGCAGCGCGGCGAACCCGCAGCAAACTTCGTAAACACAGCAGCAGCAGCAGCAAGAGAAGGAGGAGGAGGAGGAGGTATGTGGCTAAACCAGCCAGGCGAGCTAACACTGTACACACCAGATTCACAACATGTACCACTCTGCGGCAATTTCCCCTTTATTGCACATGTTCGCTTTCTTTATTTCCCCCCTCTAATCAGTGCCACACGTCCCCTATTATTCTACATTTACTTCAGTTTACTCGTATCGCTTCTTCATAGCCTGCCGAGCTAACTAGCTAGTTAGCTCAATGGTAGTCTGTAGGCGCTAGCTCTTAGCCGGCTGCTTTAAACCGACTGATCCTCTCATCATTCTGCTTTTAATCAGTCGCAGAAAAAAGGACAGGGTTTCGACATTCGGGGGACTTTTTAAGTTTAAAACATTGTCTTAAAAGATTAAAATTGCAGCCCCTTGTTTTTTTTTTTCTTCACTATGTTTTCACTCCTTCACTTGTTTACTTGCGTTCTGTCATGACACTGGGCAGGATGGAAACCCAGGTCATTCATTTTTATTAAACGAGACAATACATTTTTACATGATTGGTTTTATTCTCTATCATTTTGTGTAAACATAAAAATAAAGGATGGTCGAACAAAAAATGGAAAGGGGGATAGTTTGAAAGTCGCCTTCAGCAGAGCAGATGGACTCTGTTTTCTAGTTATTAAACCCACATTTCAAACTTTTTTCAAGGATATACAGTATCTGAGTTTAATACTTTTACTACACTTTGGTTTCTATAATTCGCACTGGAGCATATGGAGAATTTTTCTCTCTCTCTCTCTCTCTCTCTCTCTCTCTCTCTCTCTCTCGCTCAACTTCAAACAGGAAATTCAGTGCCACATTTCACACCTTCATCTGACCCTGTTCTTCCTCCTGCTCCTCTGTGCTCCAGCTCTTCCCCAAAACAACACAAATCTCAGCCGGTCATTTATACCAGGGATTCTCAAACTTTTCTTTACAACTGGAAACACATTTAACTAATAAAAAAGAAGACATTTAATCGACCAACATTAACTCCCCCCAGTTATGAGTCTCTTTTTATTCTTGAACAGTTCACGAGACCACATTGGGTCCTTCACAACAGCTGTCTACAACTTTCTGCACCACGGAGCAGTTTCCCACAAGACAGTTTTTCCGTGGCCAAGGGGAAAATTGTCTTGCATAAAATACGTTTTATATTACATATAATAAGTATCCTTCCAGTCTACTTTGTATGATAAAATTATTAAATTATTTCCTATATAATGGAATAAATACTGCACTTTTAAAAAGTGGCTGATTAACCGTTAACTCAACTGGCCATAATGTGGAATTAGTGTGTTTTATTTATCAATGTATAGAAAAAACAAGTTTGAGAAAGTGACACGGGCTCATTAAAAAAAAATAATAATAATAAAACAGAATAAACGTTAAAGTTTTTATCCTTTCTGTACCAAATGATATGTGGCCTGGTGGTTTTGAATCCCGGGTCTACATTCTTTATAAGCCTGCTTGTTTTTAAAGCATTGAGGTTTGGATAAAACCAATTAAATTCCCTATTACTGATGATTTCATTATGACAAAAATAAATAAATAAATAAATAAATAAAAGCCCCTTTAAGCCATACTTCTCTGTTGATCTAATAAGTAGTTTTAAAGGCTAATCAGTGATTTTCTTTTTAATTTCTTTTTGTTTCAATCAAAACACAACACCACATTTGTTTAGTTGTGGTCTATCAAGTGAATTCAAATTGAGCGGTGTTTCAAAAGTTGCACTTTTCATTTCAGGTTGTGAGAGTTCAGGGAAATCTTTCCGTAGCTGAGAGAGTCCACTGGGAATAACGTGAAGAGAGGGCTGCCTGTTTAGGCCGGTTTTGAGTTCAGTTGTGTTGAGCGCTGGCAGCACTACTTAGGATGTCTTCCCTGGGGTGGATTTCATGGATGGTGCTGACCCAGGCTAAAAGAAGATGAAAAGGTACAGTAAAATTGTGTGCAATTTTGCACATCTTGTATCGCCGAAAAGAATTCACTATATGGCCAAAAGTTTCATGCTTGAACATCACACTCGTGTGTTTTGAAGATTTTTACTCCAGATTTAGTCCCTTAAAGTTATAATAATATAATACAGCTACAGCAGTCTTACACACAGCATTCATCATTTTATGTTTTCAAATATGTGGCAGCATATGGGTGTGATGGTCATTTGTCCACAGTCTTTTGGCCTTATAGTGTAGATTTGAAGGTAAATCTACCTTCAAATCTAGGGTTTAAGGTTTGTATGTAAATGTAGAACAGCTGTTAATATGATGGAACTGTGTCCAGTTCCATCATATTAACAGCTGTTCTACATTTACATACATATACATAATATACATTGTTTACTTAAAGCTGTAAGTACGAATTAGATCAGAGTTTTAAGCAACCTGTGTGTGTGGTTTGAATCTACAGGAGCTGGATGTGTGTGAGCCAAAAATGACTGGGGGCAGTGAGAAGGCAGCAGGAAAAAAAGATGGTGGTCCGACACTCACCGCTCAGGTTCCTGTTGGTTGGCAGAGAAAAGTGGAGGACGGGGCTGTGGCATACATTAGGTATCTTCTCGCTCTTATCAGATCTGCACGTTTTTTAGTGTGTCTGCTTGATTAAACAGCAGTACCAATGCATTCACAATACCATGGTGTTTGTTCTGTTGTATTGGCTTTCACTAAGGTTCTGTGCCCAGATGTGACTCTAAGACAGGGCAAAATGCTGACCTTTAGCTACCAAGTTAAAAGGAATAAAACACCTGGTCATTTATTTTTGTTTTTCTCATGCTGTCTGTTTTGTGTACACCTTCTCCAAAAAAGCAAGCAGCAGGCCTGAAACATCTTCCCTGTTAGAGTATAATATAGTTCAGTTCTGTTAGTTATGTTTAAGCTCTCACTCCTGATTCACTGGCAGCTCTTGTTGGTTATTAGCTGGTCTTGTTTTTTTTTCTTTCTTGTCTTAAGATGGGGTGTGAGGATATTTGACGAGTTGCTGATTAACATATGCATACAAATTTCCTGTAAATTCTGATACAATCATTACTGTGAATTACCTTTACAGAGGAATGATTTTTGTTTCTTTTTATTTAATAATCATTAAAAAAAAATAAAGAAATTCAGCAAAAGGTATTTTTTATGTCACTTTTAAATTCCAGTATAATAGTTGGACATAAGTGGCTTTGTAAAATTGGTTTTGATGTCCAGTGGCAGCCAAGGCAGCTGTGAATTCACACAAATGGGTGTGACTGCCCTCTAAAGCAAAGTTCAGTCACATTCAAACACATTCACTGAGCTGTTAAACACACTGAGAGCAAATCTGCTTAAGCAGAACATTTATTCATTGCCATGCCTCCTCTCTCTCTCTCTCTCGCTCTCGCTCTCGCTCTCTTTTCCCTCTCGCTTCCTTCTTGATCTCTCTCTCTCTCTCTCTCTCTCTCTCTCTCTCTCTCTCTCTCTCTCTCTCTTTTGCTCTCTCTTCTCTCTCTCTTTCTCTCTCTCTTCTTTATTCCTCTCAGCCCAAGTGGTACAGTTCTGTGTTCTGTGGAAGAGGTGAGGGTGTATCTGTTGACAGATGGCACATGTAAGTGTGGACTGGAATGCCCACTTGTCCTTCATAAGGTAAGATTGATGCATTTTAAGTACAGTGGAACCCACTTATCTCGATCTTGGTTAACTCGACAACCCTATTAAGTCGACGTTTTTAAAGTGGAACCGCCAAATTCTCGCTTTGTCTAAGCATTTTTTCATTGGTTATGTAGATTTTTTTAATGTCGCCGAACCCTGATATCTCGAGCAAATTTGCCACTTAACGTCGGTTATGTTAGGAATCCCTTCGGCGGCGGCATTCCCCAAAGCACCCTGCTTCTTCTCCGAGCTCGTCTCAGTCATGCTGATCACACACACCTGACTCTCATTCACTCGCTCATCCAAGCTCGTATTAAAGCCCCTCACCGCCACACGCTCACGGTCCGTTATTGTTTGTGCATGATCGTATGTGTTGGTTCATGTTGGTCTGTGTAATCGCTTATACGTATCCTGCTACGTACCCTTCTTCTCGGACCCCGGATTACCCCGATCCTGCTGTTTTCTATGTTCACGCTGTCTGCACTACGTTTATCCGTTGCTGCCCAGCGCTGCGCTTTCCATAGCGCGGATCCGTGGATTCTCTACACGAACTGTCTCTGCTTTTACAGAACTTCGTGGACCGCGCTCCCGGAGCGCACCACTGGATATTACTGCTTCGCTACAAGTATAGGTGGATTATCTCCTGAGTATTCTCAATAAACTTTGTTTGCGTTTACTTTGGCTTCCGCCTCCTTATCCGCATTACAGGTGATCTCGATCCGCATGACCAATCAAACAAATCGCTGGGTGCTTACTAGAATGAAAAGTTATATTCATATATTAGTTCTCATAATTGAAGTATATATGTAGACCATTTTATATTATTTATAATAACATATTTTTTATTATTCAGTGGTGTTTTTTTAACTTGCTTATGTCCTAGGCATATTTTTTTGTTGTTTTTGTTATAACGATTTACATTTTATTTCATGTTATTTGTGTTAGTATAGAAAAGGTGTTTTATGCATTATGTAACATGAGCAAAAAAATTATTTGTCTTTGTGCTTAGCATGTGACTGGCTTGTACACTAGTTTCTTATTTAAAAAAAGTTCAGATTAACACTATAGATCTTCTGAGAAAGATTTTTTGTTCGCTAATTCAAATAGCAAAGGTGGCTTTTAAAAGACACAAATTTATTAATATAATAAAATTAAACATTGTTTTTGCAGGTCTTCAACTTTGACCCAACTGCAGGGGTTCATACTCAGAGTCATCAGTCAGGGAAGGTTGAAGAAGATATGACCAAACTGTGCAACCATCGCAGGAAAGTGGTCGCCATGGCTGCTCTGTGTCGGAGTATGCAGGCTTCCCAAATACCATTACCAGCTCATGGCTCAGGTACAATCATCAAAATCTAGCTCCACATTTATATTAGTTGTATGGCTTTTTAACATCCATTACATGTAGTATTCATTTATTCATTTTAGTTTTTCTGATTAAGCAAAAACATTTTTTACATTGCATACATCTCAAATCTGATTAGTTTCATACCGAATAAGCATATTCTAAAGTTTTAATATTACATGTTATTTTCTTGCACTTCTTTCCCCATGAAATGGATGTTTTAAAATCCATCTAACTCTAGTTCGTTTTCTCAAATTGTAAAGTGTGAATTTACTTCTAGGGAGTGGTGTGTGCGCAGTGGCTGGCAAGGATAAGAGAGGATCCAGAGTGGCTCGAGGAGACGTAGCCCAGCACACCTACCAGCTAACACCGAACCAGGCCAGACCCAGCAGCAGTGGCAGCTTTCCTGTGCCTCCACCTCTTTCAGTTCTTCAGAATGGATCTGTATCTCACACCACCTCCATACTGACTTCTGATCCAAGCTCACCCTTGAAGAAGACCTTGCCCCAGTCCCCCGGGCCCAGTGTAACTTCTTATGGGAAACAGCAGTGGAGCCCTCGCGCTACCCAACACATTCTCCAAAGAGCACCTCATAAGTCAACCTCTCCCAACACTACAAAACCAGACACAGCCCATACTTACCAGACGGACTCCGCTCTTCCCGTGACGTTATCTTCACCTGTCGTTGCTAGGGCGGGACTGCCTCTTCTACAGGGAACGGTAGTGAAAGCTTCTTCTCCTCTTTCTTTCTCATCATCCCCTTCTCCTGCTCAGGACACCTTTTCCCCTCACCAACGATCCTGTCACTCCTCCACATCCTCTCTCTCTGAGGGAGCTGCAGGATCTTTGCTCACTCAGGGGGTCAAACCTTCCCTTTCTCCGCTGCCTTCTGCCAAACCTTGCTTTTCGCCCATACTTTCTGTACCCCCAACCAGCCCACACAGTCGTCTGGAGGGCATTTTGCAGCACTACAAAGACTGCAGCACCACAAACCCCGACTGTACCCAACAGCAGCACACCTTCAGCAACAAAAATAAACTACAAACTCTGCAGAACCCACAGCCTACCCAGAATAATTTGTGTGATAAGAGGAATGGACCAGTACTAGGTTCTGCTCCAGGGCTGATTGGGCTCCCTTTGGGTCAGATCTTGTGTCAGCAGAAGAGCCAGCAGCACATCAGCAGCTCTTTCCCAGCCAGTAACCTTCTTTCTGCAGCTGCCAAAGCCCAGTTGGCCAGTCAGAAAACCCAGAGCCAGTCCAGGGCACCAGAAACAGGTGTCCTTCCTCTCCCAGCGCCAGACAAGGAGCAGCAGTCCAAGGTATTAATTAGCACTTTAAACAATAGCCTGAATACCAATACGGCCCCAAGTCAATCTTTGACTGCTTTCTTGCTTCCTCACTCAACCTCTCCCCCGGTGTCAATCCCTTCTCAGTCTGAAAAAACATTACGCCGCAAACGCCAGCGTCGCTCACCCACCGTTCTTAGCATGCTCAAAGGAACACAAATAAACCGAACTGTGGGAGACCTGGTTGCGTCCTCCCCTGTCATCCCATCTCCATCTTTATCGTCTTCTAGCTCTCCTCCACCTGTCACTCTCTCAGAAAGCCACCTCCGTCCCGCACGCTTGTCTAGTGCTCCTCCTTCCACCGCTTGTCTGTCTAACAGCTTAGTAAGGCAAACGGAATTGGAGGAGGGCAAGAAGATGGCTCTTTCAAACTCCCTTTCTCTCTCTTCTCCCCCTGCTTCCTCCCAGCCTCTTTCTGCCTTGCTCCAGCTCCTAAGTATGCAGAGCGCCCAAAACAACACTTCTCCAATGATACCGCTCAGCAGGCACTCAACTGTGCCCACATCTTCGACACCTCTGGTTGTCTCTCAAACGCCTCAGTATGACGGCCAGCTTGGGCCACAAACACACGTCCACATGAAACAGTCGCTACCCCAAAACCTGGTGCCCACTTTGGATCCTCTTTCCCATCTGGCTACTGCTCAGCCGCTTTCTCTGACCTGTGAAGATACAGAAGCAGTTGCAGTAAACCTTAAAACAACAGCAAATAGTGCAGTTCTAAACTTAAGCATGCCCCATACAAGCACCAGTACCGGAACTGAGCCTTCCATTAGCCACCATACCCTTAGTGTGATGAGCCAGTTATCTTCAGCCACCTGCCTGTCTGCTTCCACCATATCAGAGAAAACTTGTGGATCCAAACTAGTGGATATTGGACCGGATCCTAACATTTACCAAACAAACCAGCCAGACCAAAACCAGGCTACAGACAGCGAGGGTAAGATGTTCATTTTTTAAATTAAAAAAAAAATTTATTTTGTTTTTTATTTTTATTTTTTTTATTTCAATTGTTATAGTCTGCAAGAATTTTACTCTCCATAAATATAAACAATAATAAAATATATATATTTTATAAAATAGCTTTTTTTCTTTCTTCAGGTTCTGTTATGTCTGAGGAGCATCAAAATTTGGATGCTAAGCTACTTACTGGCTGTGATCCTGACCCTAACCTCTCTCTAGCCCATGCACCTGGTACCTCTTCGACCGATTTACCAAACTCTGTGGCTGACCATGCGAGCACCTTGCAGCTGGCTGAGTCTTTCCCCTTTATGACACAGGAACAGCTCCTTCAGCTTCTCTCCTCCAATACAGCCCTGCCCTCCCTTCTTCCCCCTTTTTTAGGTTCTCTGCCTCTCGGGCTCTGGACTGGAACTCATGCTCCCACAACAGGAGGCAACCAAACTCCACAAGCAGCAAACAACATCCTCAGCCAGGCTTCTCCACTCAGTGTTCTGCCCTCTGCACTGGGAAGTCAGGGGGACCTCCCTCTTAACCTTGTTAATATTTTAAATCCACCTGCTCCGGGGCCTCCACTGGTTCCAGGTGTAGCTCCAGGGCTTGAGGCTACTGATAAAAACCCTGGGCTACAGGCACTGCTCATGGCATCTTGGCTTCTCGGGCAGAACCCAGCTGCCCTGCTTCCATTGCCGGGACTTAATTTAGACCTCCCTCCGCTGCAGCAGGTATTTGGGGAAGGATTTTCTCTAGAGAAGACCCCAGCTCTGCTGGACTCTGTCTTGATGGGGCCAGGACTCCTAGATGCTCTCCAGGCTCTAGCACCACCCGCAGATGGCCAGTCGCTTTTGCTCTCTGCCCAGCTCACCCCTCCTCCCCCTCCTCCTGCCTTCCTGTCCCTGAACCCTGCACTGCTGGCTGCAGCGCTTGCACAGGCTGAAACCCTTCCCAACCACACACCATCCCCCCCACCTCATACTCAGGTACACTCGCTCACACACTGAACACGTCTTCTGCTTTTTTTTTTTCTTCCCAAAAATAAGATTGAAGGAAACATTTAGAGCAGGTATTTGAGGGGATTTTTTTTGGTTGTTGTTGCACAATTAAGGTAGCGCTTGTGCTTGATAGGCAAGAAACAGGAACATAGTGAAAAGAAAGAATAAACCAAACAACTGAGCATTTCAGGTTGTAGCCAATTATCTGACTAAGACAGAAAACAAAAAATGAATATGAACAAAGGTACTGTATGCCAGCTGCTGATATTCCACAAACAGTTGCGTAGATGAAAATGGTATGTACCTCAAACATTTCCTGATTAAATAAAATTTAGTGTATAGTTAATGAAGCACGTATTTGTTTTCGAACTGATTCGACTTTTTGTAAATGGGGGCCAAATAAGGTACACAATGTGCAATGTTAATTATTTGAGTTCAGAAAGTGAATATTTGTGAGATGAGGCCAGTCTCTAAAGAGAAGTAAACGGAAACATGGTGATAGACAGACTATATTAGTATGGTGTGCATATATAAGAAACTTTAAATTAAGTTGTCCTGTGTGTGTCTGCATTTTTACATGTTGTAGGGGACTATTTCCAGTCCTGCACTGGTTTCTACCTCTGTGTCCTGTACCCCACTGGTACCAGTCACTGGACAGGAAACTTGTGACTCACTGACTGAGCAGGAAAAGACCAACAGTCAGACACATCAATTTCTCCCCACGATCCTGTCTCAAGGTGTCCTGAGTATGTAGAATACTAGTCTGTAATGCATTTCTTTGTTGTTATAAATACCTGTACTGATGCAATGCATAACATGTTCTGGGTCAGGGATTATAATAATGAAGAGATTGTTGTACAGCTGTCTTGCAGGGAGCTTCCCATTCATTTCTGTATTTAAATAGGCTGCTACTGGCAGTGGGAATCAGTCATCACTTGCTCATTCCTGACCTCAGACAGCTTTAATAGAAAATGAAAATCAGATAGGACATAGGAGTGATTTTTCACTGTGGCCTGTGGTCAGTGAATGAAGACTACTTTTTTAAGTACTGAAACCATAGTTTGTTTTGCATAGTGTCTGTCGGCACTTTCATGTGTAGAGTGATAATGCACTTATATTAGTGTACCTGAGTTTACCAAAGCAGGATGAGTTCAGTAAACTGAGCAGAGTGTTGTTTTTCTTTTTTTACTAATCTAAATACTCAAATTATTTTCTTTTTCTTTGTAAAGGTGACCTGGCAGCTTTGGGGAACATTAACAGTCTGCATAGTTTGCTAGCAGCAGGACCTTTGTTGCTCTCCCAGGCTCCATCTTTGGGAATGACACTGCCACAGAACCAGGCTGCTCTTAACTCACTAACATGCCTGCAGGTAACATCACCACAAGCATGTGAAAGACTGATCCAGTTCCTTTCTCATCAACACTCACCAATTAAATATTTGGAATTTTTACACATTTTGTATGGTTACATAATGGAACTATTTTATTTATTTATTTATTTATTTATTTTGCAGTTTGTTTTATACAATAAAATTAAACTGTTAATGGTCCACTTCATTGTTATGGGCTATTTTCTTTTTTTATCAATGACACAATTCCATAAGTCGGTTTCAGTTTACATAAGGCGCAGCACATACATTATGCTGGAATCAGTATTATTTATTTTTTCATCCTACTTTAATTTATTCAACAATGACAATGCAAAGTTCTGATTTTTAGCTGTCTATGGGTCCTACACTAATGGGGGAGAAACCACTGGCAGTGCATGAGGCCACACCTGCACAAGAAGACCTTCCCCCTTCCCAGCTGTGCCAGGATTCCCTGCTTAATCCTGGCCACCTACAACAACCTCCACAGCAGAGGGAAGAGCCAGCAGAGCCTGAACCAGGGCTTATTGACCCATATGGCTCCTTTATGGACACCATCTACACCTCCTTCCTGCAAGTGAGCGGGCGCGGCTCAGAGGGAGGAAGTAATTCCGCCCCACTCTCCTACCCGGAGCTCGCGCCTTCTCTTAGTCCTCGGCGAGCATGCTCAGTGCACAATCCTGACCTGTCCCGCCTCAGCATGGAAGCAGCCCAGTCCCCGGCGCGCGGCACACCTAAACTCAGCGAAGACCCGCCCACCACTCCACCCTGTAAACCTGCAGAATCCCACCCACCAGATGCCCCGCTTCATCTTACATTTATGGAAGAGGCAAAGACTGACGGCTCAGCCAAGCTGTGTGTCTACAGCAACGGTATCGGTTCAGGAGCGAGAAGAGAAGACGATGGTGAAGATGACCGAAGGCAGGCAGCAGGATACTTGAGCCCCAGAGAGAGAGGAAACATTGACCCCGTGGATAATACCATGGGTAACGTGGACACAGAACAGGGGAGGGTGAGTGTCTGAGACTACTTTGTTGGATTCGTTGCGTGTTTATAGGCTCATTTTATTCATACTGTATGCTTTCTAAAATAACTTGAAAGCTCAAAATGAATTTTGCTTCCACCTGGATTAGATGCAGTTCTGGCTATTTTTTTTTTTTTTTTTTTAACAGCTAAAAGCAACAAATCAGTTTGTTCACATGCTTCAGTTGATGAATCCTCATCAGTCTGGGAGTGTAAACACATTTGGGTTGCATAAAACGGTCAAAAGAAAGGGAATTTCTTAGTTTTCAAAGGAAGCATTTTTCTACACCAGTTAAACATTATTTAGTATTGTGGCATCACCTAGAAACAAAATACAGAAAAGGTTTGACAGGTGATACTTACAGCACAGCCAATTGACTCCATGGACTCCCAAGTAGCTCTCACTGGGAAAATGGCATCTTCTCACATGCCTTGGAAAAGAAGGAGGGAGTGGGTTATAAGGAAATATTCTGTATGCAGGAGGAGGCCCGATGATGAAACCCAGCACACTAAAGGAGTATGTGGCTTGGTTGAGACATACCAGACCTCTCACTTATCTCTCTTTGAAATATACCAGGAGCTAGAATTAGTGCCGTGTTTTTACTGTAGTTCACCTCACAGGCAGCAGAATGTACTAAAAATAAAACACTGCTCCTTTAAGACATTAAAGGCAATTGTATTTTTTTCCTGCTAGATATGTAAGGAGCGCTCAAAGTGCCTCATTTGCCTGGCTGTTGATGCAAATTGCCCCAGTGATCAACCAAAGATTAAAAACTTTTTTATATAAACCAAATGAATTGCAAACTGCTTATTTTAGTAGCAGATTTAGTTCGAGTCTGTTTCGTGTAGCTTATGCAAATCAGTCGTTTTCTACCCGGGCGCTGATTTCTGATCTCTTCTTCAGGCTCTAGAACTCCGCACAGGAGCCAGGAGGGGGAGAAAAAGAAAACAAACGTGAGTATCCGGCTTAATGAGCGAAATCGGTCTTTAATGAAATCTAAGCTGATTCCTCGTCGTCTGTTTACACCAGGCTGCAGCGAGGGCCCGAGTTTCCCGGTGATATCGAGCACATCATAGAGGAGCCGGCAGCTACAGTGAGCCCAACACACAAACATCCCAGAAACACGTTCTAGCCAATTAAAACGCTCTTGTAGAAATCTTTCACAGTCAGCGGACACATTCTGCCTGACTTTAGAGTGGTGTATATTGCAATTCATTTCTAATCCTGTGCATCTTGTGTGATGCAGATGGCACTGCAGAAGCCAGCGAGAGGGAAAAGGCGGCGTGTGGTCAGATAGATGTTCTTACAGAAGCCCTTATCCTACTGTACTTTACACACCAACACCAGCACTGTCAGTATGGCAAACCCACAGTGCGCAATTGAGATGCACTGTGCTGTCCTGCAGAACGCACTCCATCTTTCTTAAAGCCTAGTTACCTCACTTGTCTTCTCCACCTTTCATCATCGTTTTCCTCTCGTGGATTCGACCCCGTGTTCTGTTACATGTATTGTTCTCGTCACTCCGGCTAGAAACAAGAGATTAGAGTTGGTTAGCCAACACTACTGCATAGGATCTCTCTCTCTCCCACCCCCTTATTCTCTGTATTTAACGTAGGCTTGTACCGCCCTCTATCTTCCAACCGTTGTTACTGCATCCCCTCACATTAAATTTTTCCGTCTGAAGTCTTATAATGCTGGAGTATAAACCTTTGGATAATTTCCCATCAAAACTTTGACTGAAATCAAATATTTACAGGCTTAACTTTCGTCATGACAAATAACCTCATGAGTGGAATCTCCTTTCTCACACGGCACTGTGCGTAAGGAAAGTATGTACTGTATACGTGTGTACGTTGTGGGGGCCGGAGTCCAATACTGTGAGCTGTGGCAGATTCTGCATGTACAGTCAGAGCTGCAACCAGCCCCATTCCGTTGCCTCTGACATCAACTGCCACTTCATCAACGTAGGCACAAAATATTAAATTAATGGTTTAAAGTAATAATGAGGATGATTATGCAATTTTACTAATGAATTTATGTAAATATGTACAGTTTTAGTATTTTATTTTGTACACTTTTTTAGGAAAAAAAAAATCAATTTGTAAAGTATTTCCTCCTCAGAAAAAAAGAAAACAACCCTTTCCTGTCCAATATTGACGTTGGTTTTGTAAAGAGAATACTTTGTGAGCAGTAGCATTTCTTTGTTTTTATGGGAGTCAACTTTTATTTAACAAATTAAAAATGTTTACCTGTAATTCCTTGCGTGTGTCTTTCTCTAAAAGCGCCATTTCCAAGCCGAAAGAACAACCCAACACTTTTCAAAGCATGTTCAATTTATTCTCGCGTCTGGAGAAATACAATATTTTAAGTATATGACAAAAGCAGAGTGACCTGTGCTGCTCCATCTCGGTCATAATACAATAAGAGTTACAAGCAACTGAGAGTGATTAGTTGAAGGTCCTCTCAGACGTATAAATACAGTATGATTACTGACTCAATGAGCAAACATCCTTTTAGAAACATTGGGCCAGAGGCAGTGGCTCTCGTCATGTGGACACGTTATTCATGGACTGCTGTTCTCAGAAAAGTTAACTCGTATTTTAAACACGGAGACGCTTCCTACCCCCGGGACTAAATTACCACACAAAACACTACGTTGATTCGTTCAAGCAGAGTTAAAAAAAAAAATCTGGAATTCATTTGTTTTTAAAACCCCATCAGTGGTTGGGAGTGGATTTTAGGCAAGTGCTTGAGATATGCTGAGATACAGAAACAGCAGAGGTGTTTGTAGTGTAAAAGGGCGTTTGGTCATAACCTTCAGCTACACCATTGTTTTATTTAACCTTCTGTATTAAGGAAAAAGTTTAAATGATGGAAGAATGCACAGGCTTTAAAATGTAATGAAATGATCCTTTTCCACGTCTCTAAATCTCCCACTCATACGAGTAAGAAAAAAAAATCTTATTTCGAGAGTTTCTTCATCCTCTGGTCCAAAGTAGCAAAGTTCTCTTCTACAGAAACCAAGTTCTCTCTCATAGTCTGCTGCACCTGAATGCAGAAACAGAATGAATAAAAGCACATTAGTGTGAGGAAACCAAACGGTCAATACAAAAGCGAGTAAACTTGTGAGTACCTGTGTGAGCAGTGTGCTGTTGTCCTTCAGTGCGTTGTTGATCATCTGCTGTGTGGTGTCCAGATGGGCCAGCAGCTGCCCAAACTGCATGGCTGAGAAAAAAACACATACCCTGCTTAGAAACACAAAGGCACTTCCTCTGACAAACAAGCAGTTTAACACGGGCCGAATGTGTGGAATTAATTTGTCACGTCAACGTGTCATTTTAGACCACAGACTAAACACCAACAATAACACTGGCATGTGGGCTTTCGCTAATTATTTATTTCGATATTTTTCACACCGGGTTGCGCACTATATGTACTGCCTACTTTCAACTATTTTCCCAGTATATATTATCATATCCATATTACCAATTATTTATTTCGTCCTGAAACTTAAATATTTAATTATCATACATGTAGAACTAATATACAGATGTTTTTATACCATTGTCAAATTTCACAGGTTTATACAAGTATATGGTTTCTTTACTAACAGCTCGTACTCAGGCACATGCACGGTGTCGAAGAAAACGTTATTTAACAAAAGAACAACATTTGTTTTCTCCCTAAATCACTATCCATGACAAACTCAAACCAGCTTTGCTAAAGCTTCATGATCGTGTTTCCTTGAAGAACCCAAGGGAGAGAGATGTTACCTTGCTCATGTAGCTCTTTAACGGCAATCAGTCTCTGGACCACCTGAGGAAGGGTGGTTGCCATGGCATCCCACTTCTGCACCACATCATAAAGCTGTACCACCTGAATGAAGCACAAAAAAACCCAATTATATTTAAAAGCAAAAAAAAAAAAAAACCAGCCACCCTAAATATCGAACACGAGAAGAGAAATGGTCATTTTTAAACATGTAAGTGGAGACACAAAGTGAATACATGAAATGGAATACTTTTATTCTTTCTAAGATATCGGGTGACTATTGATATCGGCACCAGAACAGGATCCGTAATATTTTTCTGGTGACAGTTGGACATTCTATATTGCATACAGGGCACTAAAAATGATGTCTATGTACAATGTAATAGTTTATATAAATGATTTATTCATTAAAACCACTATTTGTGTATTATGGCCATCTCCACCCCCATAGATTGCCAGATTACAGATTACTTTCACACTAGCAAACAACAAAATGCCAGGAAATCGTTGTGGACGACGGCAGGGCAAAGAACACGAAGACAGAGTGATGTTTTGGTTACTACATTCGGCAGGTTTATACTTTCATTTGTTTCTTCATGAACAGATGTTGAATGAGAATGTAAACCCACCTTGTTTTGCGTTTCAGCATCTTCAATTGCTGCCTTGTGCTTTGCTATTTCATTCATCTTCCCCAAAACACTCTGCAAGTAAAAAGAACAATTTGTTAGTTCCTGGAACGTATACATCAGAAAAAGGCTCCTTTATACATAGTTCTGCATGCTAATGTAGAATATGCAAAACTGATCGTTATCTGCAGTAGAACTATTTTGCCAAAAACACTATCTAGTCGTTTCTTTTGTCTCAGTAGGCGAGATTAATTGCCAGAAGGCATGGATACATACCTGCAGTCTGGCTTCAACCTGGTCCAGAGTGGCAGCATCCAGAGCACTAACTCGAGCCTGCAGCAGCTCCATAGTGTCCTATAGAGACAGGAAAAAAATGCCAAGAACATGAAGTGGAACAGACAGGCAGTAAGGCACATTAGCGCGGATGTAAAACTATGATACTCACCATTAGACTGGCACCCTGAAGACCAGCACTGAGAGGACCCTGCAGAACACACAAGCGAAACACAGCAAGACTGCTTTACACAGTGGGACTGTCATAACTAACCAAAACCTAACAAGCACAGCTGTGTACTGATATTAGCTAAATGCCTGTTAAAGGTTTAAAAACCCATTAAATGAGTTCGATTCGACAGAGTACAAGTACAGAGCAAGTGAAATAGCAAATAGCAATGTATATGTATAAACCTTATACAAATATACTATAAACCTATTAAGGGAATGCACTTCCCATGATATTTAACAGGTAATGGTAATGGGTTAACCTACTGAATATGATAAAAACCCAAAAGCCCAAGAATTAAAATCTAAGCATTCATTTAAAGTAAATGTCAGGACTGATGCCACAGTAAAGGCTTTTCCTGAGTGGGGACAATAGAAAATCTCAGACAGGGCGTTAATCTCAGACCTGCTTATCTAGTCCAGAACCTATTGCAGTCTCCAGGTTTGCCAACCTCCTCTCCAACTCTGCTACCTACAGACACAAAGAGAAAAGAATCAGTACCTGTAATCACTTACCTACGTCCCAAATAACTACATTTAGAAAGAAAAAAAACATTGTGCGGTACCTTTGCAGACTCCGTGAACTTCTCATGCTCAGGCCGGCTGTGGAGTTCATACAGCACAACTCCATCTGGGCCTTTGGGTGCTGCTGATTTTCCCTCTCCCCCGGCACTGCTACGCACACCCCGTGCGACCTCCAGCTGAATCATCAGACGCCTGAAACACAACCCGGCGATTCTTTTTGATAAAATAGAAACTTTGTCCCCCGTTTCATGTAATCCGCGTTTTTTTATTCTCCTACTCTACACTGCAGGAACACTCTGTACTGTTCTCATGGCCGTTAAGAATATCTTTGCTTTGGGAGTAGTTTAGCTCATCCTGCGCCACTGGCTAAAAGGACACACTGCACAGGGAACATTGATCCAATATCTGCAGAAAGACCTGTGCAGAGCCCTAATCTCATTACAGCTCCAGCTCTACTGTTCCTTACTTGGCAAGAGCTCCGTCTGGGTCGGCCAAGTTGATGTGGGCGTTCGGGCCTAGCAGTGAGTCCAAATGGGCTGAGACCAGCTGCTTTTTGAGTTGGGCCGCCTGCTGAGCCAGAACCACCGGCGTTAGGCGCTCCTCCGCACTGCTCTCTTTAGCACCGACCTGGGGGAGGGGACACACAATCAATTATTTCCAGATTTATCACAAGTCCCGTCACATAACTGGGGTACATTTTTAAATGGCTTGGCTGTCTGAACACCGACAGAAGGCTGAGAAATAATGAATTTTTGTCAGAATGTATACCTGTAACTTGTACAACAGGATAGTGCTATTCTTTTTTTCCCATTTATATTTATATATAGAGTAGCATATACAGTACAGACTAAAAGTTTGGACACGCCTTCTCATTCAAAGAGTTTTCTTTATTTTCATGACTATGAAAATTGTAGAGTCACACTGAAGGCATCAAAACTATGAATTAACATGTGGAATTATATACATAAAAAAAGTGTGAACCAACTGAAAATATGTCATATTGTAGGTTCTTCAAAGTAGCCACCTTTTGCTTAGATTACTGCTTTGCACACTCTTGGCATTCTCTTGATGAGCTTCAAGAGGTAGTCACCTGAAATGGTTTTCACTTCACAGGTGTGCCCTGTCAGGTTTAATAAGTGTGACTTTTTGCCTTATAAATGGGGTTGGGACCATCAGTTGTGTTGTGCAGAAGTCAGGTGGATACACAGCTGATAGACCCTACTGAATAGACTGTTAGAATTTGTATTATGGCAAGAAAAAAGCAGCTAAGTACAGAAAAACGAGTGGCCATCATTACTTTAAGAAATGAAGGTCAGTCAGTCCGAAAAATAGGGAAAACTTTGAAAGTGTTCCCAAGTGCAGTCACAAAAACCATCAAGCGCTACAAAGAAACTGGCTCACATGCGGACCGCCCCAGGAAAGGAAGACCAAGAGTCACCTCTGCTGCGGAGGATAA
Organism: Silurus meridionalis; assembly: GCF_014805685.1. Taxonomy (NCBI): domain Eukaryota; kingdom Metazoa; phylum Chordata; class Actinopteri; order Siluriformes; family Siluridae; genus Silurus; species Silurus meridionalis. The sequence goes on along the minus strand of NC_060884.1, from coordinate 15,596,538 downwards.
GTTCATCCGAGTCACCATCCTCAGAAATCGCAGGTTAACAGCAGCTCAGATTAGAGACCAGGTCAATGGCACACAGAGTTCTAGCAGCAGACACATCTCTACAACAACTGTTAAGAGGAGACTGTGTGAATCAGGCCTTCATGGTAGAATATCTGCTAGGAAACCACTGCTAAAGAAAGGCAACAAGCAGAAGAGACTTGTTTGGGCTAAAGAACACAAGGAATGGACATTAGACCAGTGGAAATCTGTGCTTTGGTCTGATGAGTCCAAATTTGAGATATTTGGTTCCAACCACCGTGTCTTTGTGCGACACAGAAAAGGTGAACGGATGGACTCTACATGCCTGGTTCCCACCATGAAGCATGGAGGAGGAGGTGTGATGGTGTGGGGGTGCTTTGCTGGTGACACTGTTGGGGATTTATTCAAAATTGAAGGCATACTGAACCAGCATGGCTACCACAGCATCTTGCAGCGGCATGCTACTTCATCCGGTTTGCGTTTAGTTGGACCATCATTTATTTTTCAAAAGGACAATGACCCCAAACACACCTCCAGGCTGTGTAAGGGCTATTTGACCAAGAAGTAGAGTGATGGGGTGCTGCGCCAGATGACCTGGCCTCCACAGTCAAGGGACCTGAACCCAATCGAGATGGTTTAGGGGTGAGCTGGACCGCAGAGTGAAGGCAAAAGGGCCAACAAGTGCCAAGCATCTCTGGAAACTCCTTCAAGACTGTTGAAAGACCATTTCAGGTGACTACCTCTTGAAGCTCATCAAGAGAATGCCAAGAGTGTGCAAAACAGTAATCAAAGCAAAAGGTGGCTACTTTGAAGAACCTAGAATATGACATATTTTAGTTGTTTCACACTTTTTTGTTATGTATATAATTCCATATATAATTCCACATGTGTTAATTCATAGTTTTGATGCCTTCAGTGTGAATCTACAATTTTCATAGTCATGAAAATAAAGAAAACTCTTTGAATGAGAAGGTTTGTCCAAACTTTTGGTCTGTACTGTATATATATTAGATGTAGGGCAGAAAAAAATACCTGAATACTGATAATTGAAAAGACTGGAACCTTAAACACTAAACCTCGTGTGACTGTGCACACTTCCGTAGTCAAACACTGAATAAGCAGGCAATGCTGCTCAGCTCTACCAATAGAATACAAATTCCAGAAAATAAGAGGAAATGTGCTACTGAGCACTGAAACACTTAAACCACCAAAGTGTACAAACTACACAAAATGTGTCCTAAATTACTTGGGCTTCAAAGATTTATTACTTTGTTGTACCAAGGCACATTACAACAAGGGGCTGCTTACTATGTGTTTACTACATCCACGATAATAGTCCACGATAATTCTGCCTTGGCAGAATTTTGTTTCTTGATTAGAGTGTTTATATTGAATGTTCTTCATAAATTAGTAGATATGATTTATGCTTTTAATATCCAGGGTCCTAATTAAGTAGTATTAGTAACGAAATGACTGAATGACATTTGACGATGACTCGCCTAAAGTTAAAATGGCTTTGGGGAAAAAAAAGAAGAGGATAAAGAAGAGTCTCTGTGTGCACTCATCCCCAACCTGAATGTGCTCCACTTCCTCTGTGAGCTCCTGAATCTCATTAACGAGCCGCTGGTACTTCTGCTGAGGGGTCTCCTTAACCCCACACCCTTCACCCAACTAAAAAAAAAAGAAAAGAAAAGCAGAGTGGCTCATAAAACCAAACACTTCAATTGGTATATGTCTAAGAGTGATTCTGAGGGAGAACTCACCAGCTCATAGTCTCCGGACTCATAGCCGACTCTGCGGCTCTTGCTGATGCGGTCTGAGAAATCTGCAAATAGAAAAAAAGGCGCAGCATTGAGACACACAGCAAACGCAATTGTTAACTTTTCGTGTCACATATCAGGCGTCTGATATCCCAGTCACCGTACTCACCAAGACCCTTAGTGCCGATACGCTTGTCTTTAAACTTGTCGTAGGCAGCATTGGGATTAACAACGATGCGCTCCACACTGTCACTGCACAGCTCTTCCTGTTAGAGGGACGAGGAGAAAACATGTTAGCAGCTGTTTTACAAAGTGGGAACATCTGAGGCTGCTTTTTTATACCTGACGTTAAAATGGTATTTAAATGCCAAAAGCACTCCCATCTGCTTGCATTTCAATTTAGTGCGTGCCAACTCGTTTAGTAGTGTTCCGTTTTTAATCCCGTACTATTCCTAGGTGAATTCCAATACAAGTTCATATTCCTACACAAGCAGGTTGCTTTATTAACGCCAGATATAAAAAGTTCTGAAGAACACAACAGACACATACAGAATTTGAAAACGATTTGTGCATGCAATGCTTTGAGAAAACGAAGGCAAAAAAGGTCACAGGAAAGATTAATAAATGACTGCAGAAAAAAAAGTAACAAAATTAAGTGTGTACTTGGCGTGTGAGATATTGACCTTTCCCTGTTTAGGAAAACTTCATAATAAAACTATTTATTCATCCGGTATGGTGAGGTTTTTGAGCAATTCTACAGTTTGTAAACAGTATAAGAAGAAATAACGTTTTAATTACATTTTAATAATCAGTTCCATTATCAGCCATTATTTTATGTTGAGTCGCTCATCTCTCGTATTATTGGAGAGATATGAAGGAGCACGCTGGTGTTTTTACTGAGCTCCTACACAGTACAAGTAACTAACTGTAGATCTGGTAATATAAAGTAATCAGCAATAAATGTGACTGGACACCGAGGCAGTGTACGACCGTGTAGGGATATCATTATATCACACTAGCCTAGTGTACACTAAGCTTTAGAATCACTACAGAATCACTACAGAACTGCTTGATTTGTTGATTTCAAATGTCAAATTTGATGTTATTCATTCCCTCGAACACACACACACACAATTTGTCAAAGACTTAATGTGGGAAAAATATAAAACTGGATTCTGATTCTAAGTGCTTCTAACTTCAGTTAGGTAGTTTGTTCAAATGATTCGAGAAGTTCACTGAAATTGCTGGATCCAGTTTTATAAACCCTCTTAAAGTTAGCAATTAGAATCTCACACACACACGTCAGATGGCTCAGAGAAAAATCGCTGATGGGCTTATTGGAAGAGTGTGGGGGAGGTCAAAAATGTTACATGGGTTCTGGCTTTGCTTTCGGTCAGTTCCAGAGTGAAGCATTGTTTAAGTGCTATGCCTCCTAGTAAGCACTGGATTATCAGAGTATTATATTGACAGGACGATGCACAACAAGGCAAACACTCAATCAGACACACTTAAAAACTCCACAGAAAACAGACAAGGGGTTGATTTTGATTAGATGAGTGCTGTGATGTTAGATGTTAGAGGGGAATCACATAAGCTCTTACCAGCTCCTTGGGTTCCCAAAGAGAGTTAGAGGGAAAAGAAATAAAGGAGGAGCAAAGGCACAAAGAACAGTAGGAAAGAGAGAGAGAAAGAGAGAGAGAGATAAGGAAAGAGCAAGAGAGAGACATATTAATGTGGTTATCACATGACATGCACAACAGGAGCTGGTGGCAAAGGCAAATAAATTAATTATTAAATATATAAAGGGCTGGTTGTTGTAAGCACCCGTTGTGCTGTCTAATCAGTCCCTACACCACAAGACCATAACACAAAGCATTCCACCAGCTACTCCCAGCTCTGTAGGCTGTGTTTGAGTTTATGCTAAATTTCATAGATAACACTGCAAAGGGTGGACTGAGTTAAAGCAGGAAAACAGGGGTCGCATGTTGCAGTCGATGTAGGTTAGGCGGCAGGAGATTCAGACAGCTGTGCAGGAGAGTTTCTGTCTCAGCCTGAAGGTGAAGGATGAAAGGGCTTAAGCACCTTCTCCTTCAGATCTGAGAAACAGCAGGTGTTCCACACATATGGAGCTTACACTGGAGGCACAAATCAGTTACTCTATCCCTTTTCTACTGTCAAGGTGTTCACACAGGTCCTGGTGCCTAATTTGAAATTTTTCCAACACAGTAGAACTAACAACTGATCTGTTTCCAGAGTCAAAACATTGCACATTACTGATCTTAAACCAACAAGAAGATCCATCAAATGCTGATGGCCAGCATTATCCTGAGTCCAAGGCCAATCAAGGAGCTGCTGAATGAGTCTGAAGATTCTCAGTTCTGAGGTACAGGTACGGCGACATGGAAGTTGAGCCTGGTCAACCGGACTTCTATCTGATTGGATCGAAGGGTTTCAATTCAACCAGACAGAAGTATAGTTGTCAAGACTGTTAAAACAGCTGCATTTTGGAAACATTTGAGAAAAGAAAAATGCTGGAAAAAGAAAAAAAATAATAATAATACAGTCAATCAATGCTAGAAAGAAGAAACCTTTTTAGTAGTGTTTCACCTGTAATTGCTATTGCTTTTTTTTTTTGGATGGTATTTTCAACACTAGAAGTACAACTTCCACAGTCCTTCCCGGTTACACTTCTTATTGCGCTTTTTTTCAAAAATTGTTTCGATTGGGTAATGCACTGGCGCTTGAACCACTGGAAACCAACACCAGCTGCAAGATCGAGAACTGTGTTGGTGGAAAAGGATTGACAGTCCATTAAAGCAATACACGTGCATACAAGCGCACTCTATTTCATGCTCTGCAAAAAGCATTTGGTCTGAGATGTAAGATTTTGATCTACCATGTCTATATGAAAATAACTCGAAATTGCTAGGGTAGATTTTTTTTTGTGGCTCCATAGGATGTCCTCCAGTCCAGCCCATTAATGGTTCAATTCAATCCCATGCTTATATTGGAAAACATGAATCAAATCAAGACAGGTGCCAAATCAGAAAAAAAAATATCTGAAAGTCCCACAGCTCAAGGATATGATTGTTGCTGATGAGAACCAAGGAGAGGGGAAGTCATATTTCAACCCATGCAGTTATCGCTGGAGGAAAAAAGAGGACATCTTACTTGCACAAACTAGTGTCCGAAGTGGATCATAACAGCGAGGAAGGTGTTGTGAAAGGGAAGGTAAAGCACTATTATGTTAATAGTGTGTCAGCAATTAGCACAGCTTTAATAAAACCAAGGATCTCGAGGTGCACAAAAAAAACTGATAAAACACTTTGAAATATGTCATTAGAACTACCGTATTTTTCGGACTATAAGCCGCTACTTTTTCCCCACGTTTTGAACCCCGCGGTTTAAACAACGAAGCGGCTAATTTATGAATTTTTCCTGGGGTTTTCCAGGTTTCACAAACTTCAAGCCAAAAAACTAAACCCCATAACATTAGACCAATGAAATTTCCGAAAGGAAACGGGGGGAAAAAAGAAAAAAAAAAAAGAAATAAAAAAAAACGCACCTTACCTGTGTTCTGAGCTGCACGGCATCAGGAGAAAAAATATTTATTTTTTTTTAAACGCACGACGATGCCAAAAAATAAACTCCCGAGAGAAATAGTTGTAAAAGGAAGGAGGAAGACAGTGAACAATGACTTTCTTGGTAGGCTACTGTTTAGATACAAGCTGTTGTAGCGCGTTGAGTCTGGGTGAAGGGAAAGCTCGCTAACTCCAGTTGCAACAGAAATCATATAAGCACAGACAGGTTTCCAAAACTCGTGCTTTTTTTATTTTTCTTGGCGACAGCGTTACGGGTTAATCAAAGAAACTTAGAAATGAGCATCAGAAAATAATAAGGACATATTCCTCGGCCTTGCACACATGCAGTAATACCGGAAAAATGCGGCGGCAGGCTATTCCCAAAATGCCGCTCTGCTCTTAATGGAGCCACAACATATTTTACCCATTACACCGTGTAACAGACACTGTCTTTCGTTAAAGCCTGTGTAAAGTTTATTTGTTTCAGTGTAGACACCTGGGGCTTATAGACAGGTGCGGCTTATTTATGTTCAAAATAAAAATATTTGTCAAATTCAGTGGGTGTGGCTTATATATGGGTGCGCCTAATAGTCCGAAAATTACGGTAATTATTTTATGCTCAATATAACTACTCTCATTTTCCCTTTGGACCAATAAAATGTTGTCCTATAGGCACAAGCAAATCACATATTAACAGCACAAGGGTGAACTGTCGATGTGACTATGTCTATTTTATTTCGACAAACGTTTATTTTCCCGCTTTGGAAACCCACGCCAAGGCTTCTCTAAAACTATCAGGATCAAAGACTGTATATATACGCAAAGAGTGCAAACGTTTTCAACCCCATCCGTTTGAAGGGAAAAATGCTATAATTATATAAAAATATAATAAATACCAGCAAAAAAGAAAACCAGTTTGAGAGTAATGGAAAAGAAGGAGTCTGTTTTTCTTTGCTATGATTATCTTTGTCTCTGAACATAAATCCAGAAGGTAGTGTAAAACATCTGGCACAGTTCAGACAGATATTTTTTTACAATTTAATACAATAACATCAAATATTTGCCTGTTGTGTTTTGCTTAAGATTATACTGGAAACGTCAAAGAAAACTAATACACAAAGACTTCTGAACCAAAAAACAAAACAAAACACAGATCAGTTTAGGAATTTGCTTTACAGGGTGTCTGTAGATATGTCCACTGCTGCTGGGCGGTATATCGGTTCATACCAAATACCGGTGTTTATTTTTATTATGATATGGATTTTTTGTTTACCGCAATATGTATAGTGTATGATAGTGTATGTCGCTTACACAATGTCGGGAACGCGGCGTGACACTGATTGAGGGGATCCTTTTTCGCTTTTGCACTGGTGAGCGCACAGCTGTATGTGTTACTAAGGCGTGACGGTGAAGATGGATAGGATAGACATTGGAAGATACGAAACTGAAGCTGTAGAACAGGTAGAACGTGATGACATACAAGAACCAAAAAGATGAGCCGTGTCTGTTGTTTGGAGGTTCTTTAGTTTGAAAAAACCTCGACCAAACAACAATTTTCTGCTCATGTTGTCGGGCTAAAGTTGTCAATGGAGCAATTTGCTCCACCACTTTAGCTGCAAGCATGTCTTGAAATATCAAGAATGCATGAAACTAAGATTAGCGTCCCCCAGATAAGCAGGTAACACTGGACAAGCAAAAGAAAAGTCGAGTCAGATGTCACTTGAAGATGCGCTTGCTAGCGGCAAATTTCCCCCGCATTGCAAAGCTAGCTCGGCAGTATTTCTGTATCCCTGCCACCAGTGCTCCATTGGAGAAAGAGCGTGCAGCACTGGTGGCAACATCGTAACATGCCACAGGGCCGCACTAAAACCAGATGCTGTGGACCGTTTGGTTTGTAATGGCTGAAATACCTTATTTATGTAGCTTGTCCATAAGGTTTATATGTGTAAATATTGTTTCTATGTTACAGGATAATCCTGCAAACTAAGTTGCATATTATATTTTTTTAATGTTGGAATACTGTGTACTGTATCTAGTTTTGAAACAATACTATTTCTCATACACGTTGCATACTTTTGTTTTACTATTTATTTGTTTGAATGTGTTTCTACCTCAAAGTCCATATTAATGCAAGTTGCCTTTATGAAGGCTCAGTTGGTAAAGTCTTCACCAGGTTGCACTTGTTTTATATTTTCTTTTTAGATGTACTTGAATACTGTGGAGCTCATCTGGGCTTGAACTTAAAGGAAAAGTATAATTAATGCAAGTTGCAAAGCGGTTCTATTTATTTGTTTAAATATTATTGCCTTTGCATGCTGTTGAATTGTTAAAGAAGTCTAAACTTTGCAGTTATAGGGGAAGGGATTGTTTACATTGTGTAGTTGCCAGTTGGTTAACGAAAGATGTTTAAGAAATCTGCACAATAAAAAGGTTCTGTATTTTGAATAATTAAGTTGCTTTATTGGAATCATGAGCGCCACCTCTTTGTTAGCAGCAGCATTTTGTGAGGCCTGGCAAACCTGTAATACTAGTGTGGAATTTATTTATTATTATTATTATATTTTTTTTACAATATTCACTCATCATAACAGTAAAATAGGGCATTCTAAGCAAATCTACTGCAGTATTTCCTATTAATCAGTAGAAAATGTAGTAATACCCAGTCAAATACCTTGAAACCGGTATAATTTAGAAAAATACAGTGAAATACATTTTTGGTTATACCGCCCAGCACTAATGGCAACATAAAAGCACCTCAACCAGAATGATAACAGCAGCATTAGGTCCGATGTACAACTGTATAAAAATCTTTGGGTTTTTTTTGCGATTTTTAAGACGAGAGTAAATTGTCTACGGTGGTCCATCCAGCTGCAGTTGAACACTATTTCAGTTTGATTGAGATGAGATATGATTGTGATCGATCCAGCTACACAAAATGAGAGCACAATCTTAATAGTTTAACTACTGAACAACAGAAAATAATAAATGAGAAACACTGGATGAAATACACAAAATATTGATATCAATTATACCTTTTGAACACCAAAATGTACATTCTAGTGTACGCTTGAGCAATATTTGTGATTTTCACATCGTTTCCACTGCAGAATCTCACCAATGAGAATGATTTACAAGTACAGCCCTTACCAATATTTTTTTTAACCATCGTTTAATAGTGTTGTAAAACCAAACCAAACCTAAAAGCAAACTAAAAAATAAGAATACATGTTAAAGCACCTTAAGTAGATGCCTACAAAGACAGGAGCAAGCGATGTGAAACACAAACAAAAATGAGCTTCATACAACTTCCTTATGGCCAAGTGGGGATAAAATCTTTCAGAAAGTTTTATAGGAATGCAACCTCCTCTTCTGTATAGATACAGTCATTGATCAGGATGCTGCACTACAAATAAGAGAAACTAAAGGAACAAAGATCAAACCACAGTGTAAAAGCAGTGCATGTATGGAGTAACTCACAGACTCAAACTGCGCCTGGTCGTCCTCGGGCAGGTCGCTGGTCTCATAAACATCTGGCTCGTTAGAGGCCTGTGGACACATGAGCGCATTCTGTTAATGCACAAACCTTCTTCATGTGGGCTTCAGGATTAACATACAACACATGCACATGAGATCTAACGAGATAATCAGGTGATCATGAAACGCAGAAGTAGAGCTCAGTGTGTCCGGTACACTGAAGGCCGACGCCCTTTAGAGAAGAGGCGCTGCTACAAAATGGATGAAGATCAAAACACACTACTATACCCATATCCACCATATCTCCCATATCTACCATATCTACCATATCCACAGCAAAGAGAAAGAGCGGATTGTGGTTCACTGGTTGTTGTTTTGATGTCCTTCTCTATCAAACCAGTGCAATGAAACAACACTTATAATGAATCATCATCCTCCTAGCAGGCTATTATGTCTCATCAACAATTCTAAAATATACCAAACATTACTGCACCAGGCTAAAAATATATCTCCATGCACGCAAAATCATCTTTATCAGATCATTCATTCATGGCCCTCACTTTTCTAGTGAGCCATCTTGTTTGTATTCACAGCTGAGCATGATCATGGACGTTAGCCGGCTTTTTGGGTGTTGTGCTAACATGGGCTACTCGTTAGCCCAATCATTTTTTTGTAATATAATCTCTAAAACAATGTACTACTTATATGATAGTACGTTATACATTTCATAAGAAAACGCTAAACGTGCAGCACTACACGCACAGGGAGATTAGACAGATTTCTAGCGCTATTAGGAATATTGTTAGCTAACTAGCATCAGCCCGTCGCTAGCATGTTAGATGAATTAGACACTTACGATGCCCGGTAGGTTTGCGTACTTCGGGTCTGCCATTGCCATACAGGATAATTAAAACCGACTTTTACGGAGGACACTGTTTTATTTTACTTGTTTTATGTTGCTGTTTTCAGTCTAAAAATGGAGCGAAAAAGCAAAAGAACGAGCCGCTGTGGAGACCTGTGAGTAACTGACAACAGCGCAAACGTCATGCAGGAACCCAGCGGCGAGGTTGCCAGGTCCGTGAAAAGAGCACAACCAGGACAGCGTTTAAAGTCCAATATCGTGAACACGGTTTATTCTGCATCCATCACATGTACTGTAGTATTTAAAACGATGGTGATAAATTAGATTTTCCTAAACGAATGTTAAACTACGTTCTCAGAATAGGCTCGTAAAAAATCTGAGTAATTTAATTACTATAGCCTTTTCCGTTTTTTGTGTGTGTGTTCTCTAAACTCATATACTGGGTAATATAAAACTGCCATTGATGTGAAGCGATAAGTAAGGGTTTATAGGGTGCGCACAACTGGCATCCCGATTACTCATCAGTCTCGCGAGAGCATCGTTCCAGCGATGAACACAAGAACAGACTGAAATGGATCTTAAACTCTCTCTCTCTCTCTCTCTCTCTCTCTCTCTCTCTCACACACACACACACACTCTCTCTCTGAAATGTTTAAATAATGAAATAATTGGTTCTATGCCATATTTTGCCCATAATAACACAACTTTGTGTAAAATAATAAACTATAAAATGTGTATTCCTCTATAAATGGGTATCTACATGTGAAGAGACTAATAGACGTGTAGCGTTTGTTATAACTGATTTGATTGTAAATGTGTAGAAAGCTATGTTGAAGTTGTTACATAATTTTCCACGTGAGATCAGTGGTCCTGATGTGAGCATCACTTAGTTGTCAGAGCGCCAGTATGCAAGCCACGCCCCCTCGCTCTTCTCAAGCTGTGCCGAGCACGCAGCACCATACTGCACACCTGCCTCCTCCGGATGCGCATAGAGTAGGCAAAAGAGCAGAACTGTCGAAACATCCCCCCCAAAAAACAATTTTATTATCTTCTGATCAACAACGTTTAATTTGGATGTTAGGTCTTCTGGTCTGCAAAGCCTTTTTTTCTTTCTTTTGCTTTTGTGTAGAGACGCATTCTCTGTTTTGGATACGGCTCTGCTCAGGGGAAGGTGCGAAACTGCGCATCTGTCATTTAGCCAACTCAAACGGTGCATGAGTGTTTCGCTTATTTAAGCTCAGCAGTCTACTGATCTGCTGATCTGAACCGACACCCAAAAAAAAAAAAATCGGCTTTAAGAACACTTTGCACATCACGCACAATGGCTGAAGCCAGCGCAGAATGCAACATCAGGGTGCTGTGCCGTTTTCGCCCATTGAACCAGTGTGAAATCCTACGTGAAGACAAATTTCTTCCCGTATTTCAGGGGGATGACACTATCATCATGGGGGTAAGTTGCTTTTGCTTTCCATTTACTCTGTGGATTTAAACATTTAAACTACACACACACACACACACACACACACACACACACACACACACACACACACACACACACACACATATATATATATATATATAAAGACTGACACATGAGTCTCACAATCGGTAAGTTGCATCTGAAGCTGTTGATTGACAAGCTGTAATAAAACTAAAAATCTATGAAAAACACTTGAAAACTATATATCATTTTACTGTTAGTATAGCAAATACTGACTGGCATGTAGCGTAGGTTGCCAGGTTTTCTTAAAAGTGCTAAATATGTGTTTTTTGAAGATTTATGTTCATGTTTAAACGAGGCCATGTTAAATTAGGCCACCAACAAATCATGCCTTAAGGCTGAACCAGAGAACCAGACTAGAAATATTCAGTCAGCCAACACAACATATGGATATTGCATAAGAATGTACCAAGATGCATTGAGTTGGCTGCCTGTCACAATATGATTCTTTTGCATGTGTACAGTGGAAAGCTGATAAATTCACCCTTTGAATGCAGACATGCACATATTCTGTCCAGGAGACAAGTCTGTAGTAATAGAGTTTGCCATAAATGTATCCAGGCAATGTTTCATAAACCCTAACACAATACTTTCATTAATGTAAAGACATGTGAAGGGCTTTAATGTCACAGGAAGTCACAAAGAGATTGTTATATTCTACGACACTTAATTATAAAGACTAACAAACAATGTGGCTATTGCAAAATTTTGGATAATGAGGCAAACAGTACAAGCAGCTATTAGCTGCCTAGCTACTCCTATTAGAGGGTGGCACGTGCACACACATACACACACACACACACACAGACACACACACCCACACACACACACACCCACACACACACCTTTGTGTTTTAATTGCTACCAGTGGTTTGCATCATAAGGTAAACTCTAGCTATTTACATTTATGAACACATCTCTCTCTTGTGGACTTTGACAATAATATGTATACTTTCTAGAAGGTTGTCTTGGCTTGATTTTATGGGTTTTTTTTTACCAAGAACAGAATTCTGACATCATCTACTGTTTTTCATGGTCTTTCGGGCCTTTTGGTGTTGCTAAGCTTGCCAGTGCATTCATTCTGTTTTTGGAAGATCTCAAATATTTTAATTTTTCACCCGAAAGTTCCTGCTGTCTCTGTTTGGCCTCCTTCACTTGCACCGACACCTGTTTCAACTGTATAGTGGGTGTATCCATAAACTGCTTATCAGTCAATTGCCAAAATAAAAGGGTATAAACTGTCTGTAATGTCTCTAATGCCATATTTATTGGTAAACCCCTAGAATTAATGCTTAAGTTATATTCTTCAATCATATCTTGATGCTTAATTTTAAATCTACTGTGGCAGTGTATAGAGGCAAAATAATGAATATTGTGCTGCTGTCCACATACTTATGAAACAGACTGTAATAGATTCTAATCATATTCAGGAGAATCCAATAGTGTTTATTTTATAATATATATTCCCCTGCTGTATAAGTTGCTGAATCATAACAGAAATCAATTTAAGAATTCTTTATGCCATTATGCATAATTCATAAAGGATCATAATCAAATAGAAAAGTGGGGTCAGAGATTTGTGTTACTGATTTTAATGATTTTTTCTCTTTTACTTGCATCTATTTATTTCTGTCTCAAGTGCACATACATGATTTATAGTGCATCCACTCATTAAAAAAAAAAAAAAACAAGGTAACAAATACAGCTGTCCAAACTGATTAAACTAGAAGATGTGGGGAATACGAGGCAAAATAAATTTGAATAAATAAATAAAATAAAGCATCCAAATACATTTTGATAACTATATTTCTCTGGTTGTATTAAGTCACTTAGGTCCACATAGTTTTCTGATCAATCTGCTGCATATAATTCTATTTAAATATGTACGCAGACAATCAAATTTTAGATAATCTCTTTTACAGTGCAGACTGTCATGTTTCTGGCCAGCTATTGTTCTGTCATTAGTGTAAACAGCTTGTCTGTTTCATTCTAACAGCAAAGAAAGGTGTCAGTCCCAGAGGGGTAGGAGTTTTCTATCCTTAATTCTCTCCTTCTTACAAACATGTTGTGTGAGTCACACCAAGTATGAATCAGTTGGGCTTGACGTGGAGCATATGTGACTGCAGAATTTGCCCATCTGTCTACCCATATTTCTATCTATCAATCCTATTGTTCATTTTTTTCTCTACCTTTCTGTCTCCCTATTTATTATATATAGAAGGTAGCCTCAGAGTGATGTGCTTTAAACACATTCAACTATTTCATTTAGTTGAATTTAATTTGTATAGAACTTTTAACTATGGATATGTTTTCCAAAACAGCTCTACAGAAGTAAATAGATTATCAATAGAAATATAAAATTTGACATTGATAAATCAGTTGCTGTAGGTTTATCCCTAATGAGCAAGCCAGTGATGACAGTACTGCCTGAGATGGTATGAAGAAGAAATCTTGAGAGGAACCAGACATAAAAGGAAACACAGTCTCATCTGGGGAATACCAAATGTCCATTCAATTCAGTTTAATCTTTGTTGAGGTTATCAACTGTTCACTAATGGCACTTGAATGCAAAACTATTCATAGCAACTGCAGTCCTAAACCTTTGTAGAAGACTTATTTTTCTTCTACTTCTTCCGGCTGCTCCCGTTAGAGGTTGCCACAGTGGATCATCTGTCTCCATACTACTCTGTCCTCTACATCTGTCTCTTTCAAACCAACCACCTGCATGTCTTTCCTCATCACATCCAAAAACCTCCTCCTTGGCCTTCCTCTTTTTCTCCTTCCTGGTGGCTCCATCCTCAGCATTCTCCTACCGATATACCCCATGTCCCTCCTCTGCACACGTCCAAACCATCTAAATCTCACCTCCCTCACCTTGTCTTCAAAACGTCCTACATGAGTGGTTCATCTAATAATCTCATTTCTAATCCTGTCCATCCTCGTCAATTCCAATGAAAATCTCAAAATTTTCAGCTCTGCTACCTCCAGCTCCACCTCCTGTCTTTTACTCAATGTCACTGTCTGTAAACCATACAACATCGCAGGTCTCACCACAGTCCTATAAACTTTGCTTTTCACTCTCTCAGATACCCTTCTTTCACAAATCACTCCTGCCACTCTTCTCCATTCACTCCACCCTGCCTGCACTCTTTTCTTTACTTCTCTAACACACTCCCCATTACTTTGCACTGTTGACTCCAGGTACCTGAACTCCACCACCTTCTCCACCTCTTCTTCCTGCAACCGCACCACTCCACTGCCCTCCTTCTCATTCACACACGACTCTGTCTTACTCCTACTGACTCCAGTGCATACCTCCACCTCTTCAGGCTCTTCTCAACCTGCTCCCTACTCTCACCACAAATCACAATATCATCGGCAAACATCATAGTCCACAAAGACTTCTGTCTGACCTTGTCCATTGACCTGTCCATCACCACTGCATACAGGAAAGGGCTCAGAGCTGATCCTTAAAGCAGTCCAACCTCCACCTTGAACCAGTCTGCTGTACCTACTGCACACTTTACTGCTGTCACACTGTCCTCATACATGTCCTGCACCACACTCAAATACTCCTCTGACACACGTGACTTCCTCATACAATACCACAACTCCTCTCTTGGCACCCTGTTATACGCTTTTTTTAAATCCACAAAAACACAATACAACTCCTTCTGATCTTCTCTATACTTCTCCATCAACATTCTCAAAGCAAATAATGAGTCTGTGGTGCTCTTCCTCGGCATAAAACCATACTGCTGCTTACAGATGGTCAGCTCTTCTCTAAGCCTGGCTTCCACTACTCTTTCCCATAACGTCATGGTGTGACTGATCAACTTTATTCCCCTGCAGTTACTGCAGGTATACACATCTCCCTAAAGATTAGTACCAGCACACTCCTTCTCCATTCCTTAGGCATCCTCTCACCTTTCAAAAACTTGTTAAACGATCTGGATAGAAAATGCCACTGCCATCTCTCCTAAACATCTCCATGTTTCTTCTCCATGTTTCATCTCCATGTTTCATCTCCATGTTTCTTCTGGTATGTCATCTGGTCCTACAGACTTTCCACTCTTCATCCGCTTAATAGCTGCTCTCACTTCCTCCTTATTAATCCTATACACTTCCTGCTTCACTATTTCCATATCATTCAACCTTTTCTATCCCTCATTTTCCTCATTCATCAGCTGCTCAAAATACTCCCTTCATCTTCTCAACACACTCTCCTCAGTAGTCAACTAATTTCCATCTCCATCCTTTATTGCAGCACATCCTTCCCAGCTTGGTCCCTCTGCCTGGCCAATTGGTACAAATCCTTATCTCCTTCCTTTAGTGTTCAATCTCACATACAGCTCCTCATATGTCTTTTTCTTTGCTTTAGCCACATCAGTCTTTACCTGCTGCCGCAGCTCCCTTGTAGTCAAGTCAAGTCAAGTCAAGTTTATTACTATAGCGCTTTTCACAACAGACATTGTCTCAAAGCAGCTTTACAGAAATCAACAGTCAAGGTGAATGGTGTGCATTTATCCCTAATGAGCAGCCGTTTCGACTGTGGCAAGGAAAAACTCCCTTAGATGTTATGAGGAAGAAACCTTGAGAGGAACCAGACTCAAAAGGGAAACCCATCCTCATTTGGGTGACATCAAAGGTGTGATTATATTCTTTAAACAATACAGAACACTGCAGAGAGAGAACTAACATGAGCACTGGAATGTAAAATTATAAGTAATGTTCTTTATACAGTCTTTTACAGTCATTATGGTTATAAAACTAGGAGCTACTGAGCAACTCATGAAATAGCTCAACATTTGCGATTATCACAGATCCAACACCAGCCTCTCCATGCCAGAGCCTTTAAACACTTTAGGAGGTCCAATGTCAAAACTCCACACATGAAGTGGGATCCAATTGGCACTGGTATGTCTCTGGGTGGTACAGGAAGTTTAAGAGTTCGGTATCTATTTCTTTTAAGGTCTATAATCTTCATGAGGTTGGACGTGACTGGAGCTGGCCAAACCTCAGGATGTCTCGGGTGGAGCAGTGGAGAGAAATTAGCGTAGCTGCTGTTTATGATATCAACAGCACAAGTTGATAATGTGCATTTGATCAGATGTACTGGAGCACAAGGTTGTGATGTGATGTGTGTTATGTGTAGGACTTGCTAAAAAGATACGTTTTTTATCTGCCCTTAAACTGGGAGAGTTTGTCTGAGCTCTGAACACTGTCAGGAAGACTATTCCAAAGTTTAGGAGCTAAATGTGAGAATGATCTACTGCCTTTAGTGGACTTTGCTATTCTATGAACTACTAGAAGTCCAGAGTTTTGAGATCTCAGGGAGCGTGACGGATTATAGCGTGTTAAAAGACTGGATAGATACATGGGAGATAAACCATTTAGTGTTTTATAAGTAAGAAGCAGTAGTTTGTAGTCGATTCGAAACTTAACAGGTAGCCAGTGTAGGGATGAGAAGGTTGGGGTTATATGATCATATGTCCTTGACCTTGTGAGAACTCTGGCTGCAGCATTAATGATGCAGGACATCCACCTAGTAATGCATTGCAGTAGTCTATTCTGGAGGTCATGAACGCATGGACGAGCTTCTCTGCATCAGATATAGATAACATGTTTCTTAGCTTAGCAATATTTCTAAGGTAAAGAAGCCTGTTTTTGTAACTTGGTTGATAAGATTTTTAAAAGACAAGTTGCTGTCTAAGATAACTCCCAGTTTGTACTTCTGCCTCTTTTTCGCATCTGTCCTCCGATCCCTATTCTGTTTCGCCAACCTCTTTCTCCTTATGCCGTCCTGCACTTCCTCATTCCACCACCACGTCTCTTTGTTTTTCTTTCTATTTCCAGATGTCACACCAAGTACCTTAGCTGTCTCTCTTATCACTTTTTCAGTAGTTGCCCAATCATCCAGCACCTCTTCACCACCACCAAGCCCCTGTCTGACCTCTTCCCTGACCCTCACACTACAGACTTCCTTACGCTGGCTGAGAAGTGCAAAACACATTAACAAATCTGAAAACAAATTAACAAATCCAAAACCAAATTAACAAATCCGAAAACAAATTAACAAATCCGAAAACAAATTAACAAATCCGAAAACAAATTAACAAAACGAAAACACAATGACAAAAAATCAGACAAACCGGAAAAGGTAGGTATAGTTGAATGGAATGGTGAATGGAAACCGATCATTGGACGAGACACCTGGTGCCAGCCATCCCCGTATCATACCTCAGTGCCACCCAATGTTTTGCAATACATGAACACAATTAGTATCATTGGTACATGGTCATTTTTCTTTATTATTTTTTATCTTTTCTTATTAATCTGTAAATCTTATTTTTCTTTAAGATTTCTTTTTTCCAGCAGACCCTGGACACTTATTTAACAAAATTTCTCAAAACCAAAACATATTCCTGATTTGAAAGTGAATATAAAAACAAATTAAAATAATTAAAACACTACACAGAAATAACACAGAGATTACACCTTAATACATATACAAGCGAAGGAACAGCGTGTCTTACATTGGGAACACAATATCCAGCATTTAAAGTTTTACAGCACTGAGAATGAGCAGCAGCCTGGGCTCTGCTGTGATGGAAATGATTAAATCACACAGGATTTTTAATAAAACATAGGCAGGCAGAAGGAGATAAGAACAAAGATCATTTAAAAAAGAATATTATAGTGAGAATAAAAAAAAGATTGTGCTCTGAGGATGTGAGTTAGAGATATGTGAAAGCAATTTTACAAGAAAGAATATAGCCTTGCTTTTCTGCAGCTGAATCTGCAGCTGAATAGTCTCAGAAAAAAAAAGATTTTGCTTCCTTTTGGAACAAAAATTGGATAAAGAAATACTACTGTAGTATGGTCAAGTTTGACTCATGCACACTGGATATTTGAGCATTCTAGAGCTGTCAAAATGTATGGGCAGTAAAACAAGGTCAAACTATTTTGTATTTTATGTTAGCATGGTGGTACTACAAATTGTATTGCTTCAGAGGTTCAGGGTCTCTATGTCAATCCTGACCTTAGTATCTGGGCAGAATTTGGCATGTTCTTTCTAGGTTAGCTTACTCATACACATACTAGTTTAAATGAATGATATCTACTATATGAAGACATTATATAATATCAAAAGCTTAAAAACTGGCTGCATGTTGCATAATAAGTGTAATGTTTACTTATTATTGATTATTTGTATTCTGTTACAAACATATATGCATATTTGCTTGTCAAACAATTTTATTAATGAACAACGATCTGATGTTCAAACATTCATGCTCCCCCCTCTCTCATGGGAAAGGACTTGTTCCCACTTCGATTGTATGCACTGTGCTGTGCAATTTATTATGCTACAGTCTCACTGCCAGTGGTTTGTGTGTGAGCAAGAAGATGTAAGCTGTTTTGTTCCCAAACCCTGCATTTGGAGTTTTAATTATATTATACAAATGTGTCATCCAGGCTGAGGTGTTCACATATATTGTTTCCATAATTACCAAAAAAAAGTGGTTCACAGTTAAATCAGGTGGTGTGACTAACTTGTGATCCATTGCGTTTATTCATAAAATTGGACTGATCTTTCTAGATTAAGGTCAAACTGTGTTTGTGTGTATGTGTGCTCAGGGTTTGTCTGAATCTAAATTGCATTCCTACCTAAATTAACCTTGTCTTGCACATTTTATTCTTATCTTGTTTTCATTTTTTCCTTCATATGCCTCCTCTCTCCTTTTATTTGTTCCCCTTGCTGGGTCATTGCTTACGCTCAAAATGAAACCCATTACGTTCTGATATATTTTCTCAATTCATATCTTTCCTCCTCATACCCTCACACTCGCAGTATGGGTTTAATATTTAATAATGCATGGTGGTCTACTTCTGTAAAGAGATAACCTACTTGTTTTTTTCTTGTAAGAGGCAACAAGAATAATCTTTTTAAAGAAGTAATTTTCTTGGTAAGAAGTAAGGGCGTAGGTGTATTTGCAAGGGCATTGTCTGTATTTTGGTTGGGACCAAATGTGCCTTTATGTCATCCACCTTAGATATATATTTAAAAAAGCCCTCAGAAATACAATAACAGTGTAAAACAGTGTGTACATTTACGGCATTTGGCAGACGCCCTTATCCAGAGCGACTTACAACTGAGCAGGGGAGGGTTTTTAGGGCTTTACTCAAGGGCCCAGCAGTGGCAGCTTGGTGATGGGATTTGAACCTGTGATCTTCTGATCCAAAGCCCAATGCCTTAACCACTGAGCTACCACCTGTACATGCATGTATCTAATTCTATTTCATATTAGTGTGACTGCTATATTTGATTATTATGACTCTCAGTATGCAGTGATACTGCCTAATACATAATGTCTGGAAAATATAGGCAGGTTTGTCTACATCATGTATCCTCTTTTTTACCTACAGAAGCTGGCTGTGGTGTGAGGATGTGTCTGTCATGAGTTGTTATGCTTACACAGAGGGAGAAAAAGCTTAGCTGTGGTGTTGTTTCTGTAGTGGGGGCTTAATGCTTTCCCTGTGGAGAAGGAAGTAGAGGGACTAATTAATGAGTGTGAAACAGATGATGAAAGGAGTGTGTGTGTGTGTGTGTGTGTGTGTGTGTGTGTGTGTGTGTGTGTGTTATGTGACTTCATAAGTAATTTAAGTACTTAGGTTTTTGATTAATACAAGTAGATTAACACCGTTTAAGACTAATTTTGATTAAAATGCCAGACAAATCTGTACAAATCATAAAGTCAATATTGTACATATATACTTTAAAGTATATAAAGTAGTACAGTGGTTTGGTAGCTAGAGGGTTCCTAGTTTAATCCTGAGCTTGAGTTACTGTCTGTGTGAAATTGTTGTTTTCATAATATTGGCTTCCTGAGGATTGTCCATGCCAGAAAATTTGCAGGCAGGAGCATTGGCAACCCTACATCTCTTGTAGGTGTGAATGAGTGTATAAATGTGTGTGTGAATGACACCCTGTACACGACTGGCATCCCTTCTGGTGAGAATTCTCAACCATGTTCCTGGTGTTCTTGGCATCAGGTTCAAATCCTGTATGACACTGAACAGGAAAAAAGGTTGCTAAAGATGAATGATAGATAAATGATTACATAAAAAAGATACATTAATGAAAGTATTTATCTGTGTATATGTTTGTATATGTTTGTATGGGTCTCTAAAAGGGTCTCTAGAATAGTTTTCTCTTCACTACTGCCTCTGTATCTCATACATTATTAACTTTATTGTACACATCAATATAACTATATGATAATATGACCAGGATAAAACTTGTAATTTGAAATTGTAATTTCAAATCAATGACATCTATAACATGCAATTTGTTTCAGATGCACCGACCAGGCATAACATTATGACATGTCACCTGTTAGTGGGTGGGATATATTAGGCAGCAAATGAACATTTTGTCCTTAAAGCTGATATGTTAAAAGCAGGAAAAATATGCAAGCGTAAGGATTTGAGCGAGTTTGACAAGACCTAAATTGTAATGTCTAGACAACTGAGTCAGAACATCTCCAAAACTGCATCTCTTGTGGGCTGTTCCCAGTCTGCAATTGTCAGTATCTATCAAAAGTAGTCTAAGGAAGGAACAGTGATGAACCAGCGACAGGGTCATGGGCGGCCGAGGCTCACTGATGCACATGGGGAGTGAAGACTGGCCCCTGGGGTCTGATTCAACAAACGAACTACTGTAGCTCAAATATTGCTGAAGAAGTTAATGCTGTTAATGCTTGATGGAGCAGGATGTTTTGGCAGCAAAAGGGGGGCCAACACAATATTAGGCAGGTGGTCATAATGTTTTGCCTGGCCAGTGTATTTATTACCTGCTCTCTGTTCTCTATGTTAGTATACATTAAAAGTTGTTTAGTGTGCTAAAAAAAACACATAAAGGAAACAGATACCTCAGTGATTCAATTTTCTTTGATATCACTGAGATGAAATAAAAAGATACAGAGAAACACAAAAACACTACCCATAACTTTACTAATGGGTTGAGATTCTGATCCCACAGTAAGGATATACTAGATGACTATAATTTACAAGCTTTCCAAAAAAATTAGAACAGCAATAATTGCATTACCTGTATGCAAGGGGAAAAACAGAATCCACTTTCCTCTGATGAAATTATATCTGACACTGAACTGAATGATGAGCTGAACTGTTACAGGATTTTCAGGATGACTCATATCAGCTCAGGAACAATTTAATTTGAAAGTATTTTTATTCCATTTACCCATAATGTGTTAATTTATTCCTTTTCTAGTTAAATTTACAATAAAAATGACCATGTAGATTTTTGTGATCTTGGTCGTGGTTTTCACACACACCAGTCTCTAAAATATTGTGATGAACAATAAAAAAAGATAATGTTTATAAGAGATCTGAAGAGAATTGCCAAAATTTTATTTAAGGACCATTGTGTATAGAAAAGCATCTAAAAAAAAAAACCCGATTGACAGGAATTGACAGGAATTGACAGGTGGATGAGCTAAAAAAATTATTAAAACATTGGCTAGCATGAACAGATATTTGAGGCTTTCATGGTACCCAATATAGAGAGTTAAAATATTTGGAGTTGCAGTATTTCTGTGTCCTTGATAGACTCAGGATCTGATCTGATAGGAGTGAAACATTTTTCTTCTCAATTTTGTTGTGCATCCTGAGATGTTTTCTGTTCACCACATTCGTAAAGATTCCCTATTTGAGCTATTATTGACTTCCTGTCAGCTCAGACCAGTCTGGCCGTATTTTCCTCTAAAATCTCTTATTAACAAGACAAACTGAGGATGTTTTCCTGGTTTTTACGCCATTCTGTGTAAACTCTAGACCATTGTGTGTGAAGTTCAAATTCATAACAGAAAGTTTTTTACTGTAACTACTACTACGCCTTGAAATGTTACAGCTTAAGAAACTTGAAAGAAGCTAAATGTTACATAATCAAGTGTACAGTAAATACATTTGCACAACAACTCAGCTGCAGTGGCCTTTTTAAACAAATATTTTTTGTATACTCCAAAATATTTGTTATATATTATTTTTTATTAATTAATTTATTTATAAACCTATTTTATTTCATCATAATTTTTTCCCTCTCTTTTTCCCCCTTTCACTCGTTTGAGATGAATGGACTATAACACTTGAGTGTTTCTTGCAGGGAAAGTCTTTCGTATTTGACCGAGTCTTTCCCAACAATACCACACAAGAGCAGGTCTACAACAGCTGTGCCAAACAGATTGTTAAAGGTGAGTGTGTATGACCACTGGGTACATCCTAGACACATAACATTTGTCCTGGGAATTGAAAGAAGTGGCCACTTATTGAATTACTAAGCAGCACACTGGCAGGTAGTATTCTGAGTTTGGGGTAATATCTGTATGAGTAGGTTTTGGGTGACCAGGCTCCCTCTAGGTACTCTGGTTTTCTCCCACTTTTGAAAGCTTGCCTGTAGTTAATGCCAAATTGCCCTTATGTATCTGTGAATGTATGTATCATGCCCAGTGTTCCTGGGTTACGCTAGGATCCACCATCACCCTCACAAGGACAGAGCAGTTACTGAAGGCGAATAGATAATTCTGGTACCGAACAAATTTACAGTGATCTATTGGCTGTTTAAAGCCTTTAACTGCAACACATCTACAGTATCATATGGCTTCTTGTGACTTATTGCTTAAATAAAACATAAAAATCAAAATTAGTTACCACTTTCAGTGGTGCAGACTGTGAGAAATGTCAGCAAGCTTTTCATTTCTGTTAATCCAGGAGTGCTTTACTTTAAGTAATTTGAGTAGTTCTAAAAAACAGAAAAGAGCCATTTAATAAATTCAAGAGGCTTGGGATGTCTGGGTCTGCAAAATGGCTTCAAAGCGAGAGTAAGGGAAAGAAAAAGTAGGACTATAGTAAAAAGAATTTGATTTAATTTGAATGTGTATGTGAGTGTAAGTTGACCATCTGGCTAGACGAGATAAGTATTGGTATTTTTTCCTTCCCCGTTTCTCAAATGTATCCTCTTTGACTCTCCCCCTTTTGTCTGCTCCTCAATTTATCTTCACTCTCCTGCGATTTGACAGACTTGTTATGCTTAAAACCCAACTCTGCTTTCTTTCTCTCTCTCTCTCTCTCTCTCTCTCTCTCTCACACACACACACACACACACACACACACACACACACACACACACACGTTGTCACACTGCACTGCACATTCAAAACAGCAGAAAAACACCCTTTCATCCCCCCCAAAATGTTTCCTGTCTATT
Source organism: Silurus meridionalis (assembly GCF_014805685.1). Classification (NCBI taxonomy): domain Eukaryota; kingdom Metazoa; phylum Chordata; class Actinopteri; order Siluriformes; family Siluridae; genus Silurus; species Silurus meridionalis. The sequence goes on along the minus strand of NC_060884.1, from coordinate 15,573,056 downwards.
TGGATGAGTAAATTGTTTACAGAAGATCTGAGTGCATTCACAATTTTTCAACTGAATCCACAAATCATACAGAACAATTTGAAATGAAATAAGATGATGTACAAAAAAAAACTATATGATCGACAATTTGCATGAGTTACCTTAAATAATATATTGAAAATAATCTACCTGCTGTGGTTTGATTCTAACCATCTCTCTTCTATATGAGGTCAAATGTTTACATACAAAGGCTACTTATGTTTAATCTAAAATATGTCTATAAATGGCACTAATGGTACCATGTGCATCTATCTAAAAAACTACATATTCTGTTAACACAAAGACACTAGAAGTGACAATTTAACTCCCAGGGACGAACAAAATTCGGTAGCACAGAATGTGCATTCACCATTAAAAAGAGTTCTACATCACCATGGCCTGAAATGCTGTCATGCAAATAAGAAACCGGCAGTCTGAAGTTTTTGGGGGAGTGTTCTCTTGGCCAGATAAAATAAAAGATCTTTGACAACAGGGTTCAGCACTATATATATGACAAGGGTTGTCTAGAAATATTGAAGTAAAACCTAAGGAATGTTAAAACTTGGTCATAACTGGGTCTTATAGCATGCCAATGAACCAAAGCATACCTCCAAAGTTGTAACACATTGGCTTCAAAACAACAAAAGGAAAGTTTTGGACTACCATCTAAAAATGTCCTAACACGAAAAAGTTTGCCTGAGCAAGGGGGCCTGATAATCTTATACCACTTCTGTCATAAGAAGTGAGCAAAAGGTCCAGCAAAGTAATATAAGTAGCTCATGGAAAGCATATGACGAAATTTAAAAAATTCTCTTATCTATTATTTTGAATGGCATTTCATTATTATTCCCCTGCTGAGATTGTGGGCACTTTAGCTGACGTCCACCTAAACAATAGATTTTTTTGTGACAACAGGCTAAAACATTATAGACTCTTCTGCTATGCATGTCTGCAGTAAATATCACTATACGCTTTACCTCTAATATTCTTCAGCCAATTCTAACAGCAAATTTGTACAATCGTATTTGATATGTAAATGTTGAGGAATATATTAAGTATATACTAAAAAGTACTTAAACATATTTTGAGGTGCAAACATAAAAAAACAACCCAAAAAAACACTTGAATACTTATATATATTTTTGTCTTTTCTCCCTCATTTCAGATGTGCTGGATGGATACAATGGCACTATTTTTGCATATGGACAAACATCCTCTGGCAAAACCCACACCATGGAGGTAAGACAGTCAGGTTTACAAAATTATTTATTCATTTTCAGCTTTTTCAATTGCTTAAATCTATATACTCTGATCAGGGAAAGCTTCATGACCCCGAAAACATGGGCATTATTCCAAGGATCACTGATGACATCTTCAACTATATCTTTGCCATGGATGAAAACTTGGAATTTCACATCAAGGTAACAATATACTTGACTATGTTGACATTTTCTAAATAAAGATCATAATCTTTCAGTTTGCATCTGATCACCATCACTGCCCACCTCAACATTGTTGATCTGTAATAAATGGACATTCGGTGCAACCCAGATGAGGATTGGTTCCCTCTTGAGTCTGATTCCTCTCAAGGTTCCATTCCATCTCGGGAAGTTTTTCCTTGCCAGAGTAACCAGCGGCTCGCTCATCAGGGACGAACTTACACTTATAAAGAACATCTTATTCATTTTTTTATCACCACATCATCTGTGTAAAGAGACAATGTTCATTGTTAAAAGCGCTATACAGATAAAAATTGAACTGATTTAAGCTATTAAGAATAAATTATGTGGCATTTTTACCAATGAAATGTATAGTTTTTATCTAAAGCTATTCATTCATTACTGAAAACCTTTTCTCTTCTTGCATACAGGTTTCCTACTTTGAAATCTATATGGATAAAATTCGAGACCTGCTTGATGGTGAGAAAGAAAGAATCTTGTTGAACATAAACATCTGTAAAAATTACACTTAGCTACAAAGTGTAATAAAGAAATAAAAAGTATGAATGGGGCAGGGAGACACGGATTTAAATTCTGGATGAATATTTGGATTTTATCACACAGGTTCCAAGACAGCAAAGAAGGCTAATCCTCATTTGCAGTCTATCGATCCTGACTCATGCAAAACACAATTTCCACTAGAGTTTAATCATTCTTTTCATTTGCATGCATAACTCACAGAGATTGTGTGGATTTATGTGTGCTATATGGTTCAATCTTTTAATTTGGAAAAGCATTTATAAATGTGCACTCATAACTATATAACTCTGATAAAGAAAAAGAAAAAAAATAACATGGTACTATAACTTTTCCATGTGAATTCACAAAAAAAAAAAACCCATAAACAAAAAACCCAGAACTATAAACCTATACTTATACACACAAGAGTAAATAAACAAAAGTAAAAATAAAATAAATAAATAAATAAAATAATTTAAAAATTCAAGGGATTTAGTCAGGGGGTAGACACTGCAAAGAGTTAAAGTACACAAGAAATGGTTGCCATCTCCTGGTACATTTTCCAAAGTTACCTCTAATAGAATACCTTTTTTTTTTTTTATTGTAAAAAAAGGGCATATTGTTTTTGAGCCACTAAGATGTAGCTGGTGGTCTAGGGGATTTTTTAAAGGATTAAAAAATGGCACCTGGCTATCAAAGATGTAAAGGCCAAAATATCGAATTGGTTTTTGTTGTACCAGAATAAATTCAACGGCACCCCAAAATTTGTTACACCAGTTCAAACACCAATATACAGCGGGGAAAATAAGTATTTGACACATCAGCATTTTTATCAGTAAGGGGATTTCTAAGTGGGCTATTGGCACAAAATTTCCACCAGATGTAGCCATCAAGCCAAATTGAATTCAAACAAAGAAATCAGAACATTTAAGTTGAGTCATAATAAATAAAGTGAAATAACACAGGGAATAAATATTGAACACACTTTATTTAATACTTTGTAGAAAAGCCTTTGTTGATGATTACAGCTTCTAGATGCCTCTTGTATGGAAAGACCAGTCGTCTGCATTGCTCAGGAGTGATTCTGGCCCATTCTTCCACACAAATGGTCTTTAAATCTTGAAGTTACTTTGGCCTCTTTTATGAACTTTGATCTTCGGTTCTCTCCATAGATTTTCTATGGGAGTTAGGTCAGGTGATTGACTGGGCCATTCAAGCAACTTGATTTTTTTTTTATTGAAACCACTTCATTGTTTCCTTGGCCTTGTTTGGGATCATTGTCTTGCTGAAATGTCCATCCTCTTTTCATTTTCAGCTTTCTGGTAGATGGTAGCAGATTTTTATCCAGAATGTCCCGGTACATTTCTCCATTCATCCTGCCTTCAATAATATGAAGTCTGCCAGTACCCCTTGCTGAAAAGCAGCCCCAAACCATGATGCTTCCGCCCCCAAACTTAACTGTTGGTATGGTGTTCTTGGGGTGGTGGGCAGTGCCATTTCTTTTCCAAACATGGTGTGTAGAATGACTGCCAAAAACTTCAATTTTGCTTTCATCTGACCATACTATAGTCTCCCAATAATCCACAGGCTTCTCCAAATGCTCTTTCACAAACTTTAACTGAGCCTCAACATGCTTTTTGTTCAGCAATAGAGTCTTGCGTGGAGAGCGTGCATGGATGCCATGGCGGTACAGTACATTGCTTATAGTTTTCATTGAAACAACAGTACCTGCTGATGCAAGGTCTTCCTGAAGTTCTGCCTGAGTGGTTCTTGGCTCTTGGTGAACTCTCTTGATTATTCTTTGGACTCCTCGGCAGGGATCTTACGTGGAGCACCTGATCGTGGCCGGTTTATGGTGAACTGATGCTCTTTCCATTTCCGGATAATGGCCCCCACAGTGCTCACAGGAACATTCAGCCTTCTGGAAATGCGCCTATAACCATTCCCATCAAAATGCTTTTTAACGATAAGATTACGCAGATCTTGAGAGAGTTCTTTGCTTTTACCCATCATGAAGTCTTTCCTGTGTACCTCCTGGGTAATGAGAAGCCTTTATAGGCCATCATTTAGAACTAAAGCAGCTGATATCAATTAGTACTGATAGGGGGAGGGTTTCTCTCTTAATACTGACAGATTTCAGGTGATCTCCTGGCTTTCTATGCCATTTTGAACCTTGTTATCTTCATGTGTTCAATACTTATTCCCTGTGTCATTTCACTTTATTTATTATGACTCAACTTGTATACTTAAATGTTCTGATTTCTTTGTATGAATTCAATATTTGGCTTGATGGCTACATCTGATGGAAATTTTGTGTCAATAGCCCACTTAGAAATCCCTTTACTGATAAAAATGCTGATGTGTCAAATACTTATTTTCCCCGCTGTTAATGTTAAGAATTGCAGCCATAGATTTGAAGTAATCGGACTAGAACCTATGTAACATTGGGGAAAAGAAGAACATGTGACTTAGATTGCAAGGTGAATATTGACATCTGTCAAAGCTGTCACTAATTCTGGGGTAAAGTTTGGCTGGCCTAGCTTTCGAAACATGACCTCTGTACAACCTGTAAATTGAATAAGAGTAAGCCAAGCACATATAGAACTTTAATGGATTCTATCCATTGCCCTTTCCCGCCACACTTTCGAAAAAATCATTACCAATTCGTCATCCCATTTTGCTTTAGTTCTGTCAATTGTGGGTTTATGAAGCGGGAAAAGCTGATTATATTCTTTTTATATTAATAACTTCTGCTGGAGACCTAAAAGTAACAGGTCATCATAGGGCTTTTTGAATGGTAAAACTGAAAACACACAAGAATTGGACAGTAAATGACTGGAAGAAACTTCTGTAGACAGATAAGTCCAAATTTGTCATTTTTTGGCTCTAAGACCATATGAAGAACGTTTCTCAAAGTTTGGAGACTTATTCCAAGTGAAAGGAATACTGAACCAGCATGGCTACCAGTCCATACTTCAGTGCCATGCAATTCCAAATGGACTGCACCTTGAAACAAGACAAAGCAGAGTGTAGAACAGAGTGTTATCTATCATGGAATGGCCTGCCCAGTCACTGGACCTAAATCCTGTTGAACTGCTTTGGGTTGAACTTGATCACAAGGTCAGAAAGATATATCCATCTAGCAAATAACACCTTTGGCAAGTTTTACAAGAGGCATGGCAAAGTGTTTTACATAATTATTTGGAGAAACTAACTGTCCAGCTGCCAAGAGTGTGTAAACCTGTTATTTATGCTGAGGGAGGATTTTTAAATAAAAGTAAAATTTAACATCTGCACATTTATATATTTGTTTGGTCAATTTAGTGGTTTGTGGTTTAGTTTATTGCATATAAACCAAAGGAATATGCACATGTCTCTCAAAATTGATAAAAGAGACAGAGAAAAAGTGTTTTCAAACTTTGTTTGTATATTGTATATTTATAGAAGCTCTCTCTCTCTCTCTCTCTCTCTCTCTCTCTCTCTCGCTCTCTCTCTCTCTCTCTCTCGCTCTCTCTCTCTCTCTCTTTCATTTTCAGTAAGTCGGACCAACCTGTCAGTGCATGAAGACAAAAACAGGGTCCCATATGTAAAGGTAAGACAGAGATGGGAAGTAATAAAGTACAAATATTTCATTACTGTACTTCAGTTGATTTTTTTCTGGTATCAGTACTTTACTTCACTATTTATTTTTCAGACAACTTTTTACTTTCATTTATTAAATCTTTTACACAAATATATGTACTTTCTACTTCCTATATTTTCAAAACAGACTCGTTACTTTAGTTTCAATCTATTTGGTGACATGATCAATATTTTTCTTCTCACTGTGCACCGTTTTTAGCCCATCATCCTATTTCTTGTCATTGCGTGGCTTTTTCAATCTACCACTGGTGTATCATCTCCTAGCTCTCACACACAACAAACATAGGCTAGTTCATGACTCTTGCCAGAGTCTTTTAAAACTTGAATACCTGCACTTTACTGTACATGAGTATCTGCACTTCACTTGAGTAAAGGATGTGTGTAGTTTTGCCATCTCTGAGTAAAGATGGCTGTAGTAGCAATCTCATGCTTTGGTGAATCACATAAAAAGTTTGGCCAAAACACTATCATTAGGCTTGGACCACAAATAAAACTGTGCCTACATTTTACAATCTAACAATAGGTCTCCAGATTTGTTTAGCTAAGAAGTGTATGAGTTCTGACAGAGCAAAAACAGATATGCCAGGAAGATCGGAGGATATGCAAAGAGGTTTTAGGCATTAATAAAGACAAATGATCAGCACATAGGTTTCTAGAGCATACAATATTTATACCACATTTAAAAGGAAACTTTTTAGGTACATGCAAAATTTGAATTGATATCTCTAGGTTTAACTTTTTATTTTATTTTATTTTTTTTACTAAGTGACTACATGCCTTAGCATAAAATATATTCTCTTCATTTTGCTCTTTGAGTGTACAGGCTTTTGTATACCACTTTATAGCACATAAACACATAAATATGAATCAAGTGCAGCCCTGACCAGTGTAGAGAAAGTAGGGTGGATAGAATATGCAATTGTAGTCTGAAATATGTTAGATACGTAGAGGGAAAAATGTCCCCAGGTTTTACTGGCATTGTACTGACTATAATTCTGACTGACATTAAGATGTATCACTGTGGTATCATACAAAATTAAGGTTTGCTCATATCGTATTGTGTTTACCAATATTTTTCATTCTATGTTTGTGTGTTTGTGTGTGAGACAGGGTTGCACAGAACGCTTTGTTTCCAGTCCTGAGGAAGTGATGGATATAATTGATGAAGGGAAATCTAACCGCCATGTTGCTGTTACCAGTAAGTTTTTCCAATTTAACAAACATTTAACAAATAATAATGTATAAATTATGTAGTTTTCTCATGTCTAATGAAATGTATATAGTAAGGTAATTTCTTTTAACGGGTCAGCTTTAGCTTTTAGTAACCTTAGCTATTTGTTGCCTTAGATATGAATGAACACAGCTCCAGGAGTCATAGCATCTTCCTCATCAATATCAAACAAGAGCATGTGGAGACAGAGCAGAAACTCAGTGGCAAGCTCTACCTGGTGGACTTAGCTGGGAGTGAAAAGGTGAGACCAGTTTTTTTTTGTGTTTCATCAGAGTCCTACTAGCTTTATAAGTCTTGTTGATTTGACTCAATCATGTTCTGGAAGTACTGAATCTTTTTAATCTACAGTGGAACCTCGGGTTACGAGTTTAATTGGTTCCATCACTTTACTCTTAACCTGAAAAGCTCGTACCCCGATACAAATTTTGGAATACGTACAGTATTTAAAGTTCAGTAATTCCACACTGTTAGAGCGACGAGCGGATGTGTATGTGCTGCACGAGAGCGCAGCGAGAGCAAGTGGCGATACGTAAAAAAACTAACCTGCCTACGATTTTTCAGGCGCAACGCCGTATCCTAAAAATTTCTCGTAACTAGAGGCAACATTTTTTATGAATTGCGACTCTTAACCTGAATTTTACGTAAACAGGGGCGCTCGTAACCCGAGGTTCCACTGTACTTACAAATTGCTGGAAGATAAATTAATAAGTAAATATTGTATGTGGTACACAGGTTTTCTTTGCATGTCATGTGGGACTCCAACATCTAGCAAAACACACGCAATAATAAATAAGAACTCTCTGTAATCCTGAGCATCTCAAATGTTGTAAATGTGGCAACTGTGGTACTGTGGGATGTGTAACTACTTCACTGTCCATGGGGAGAATCTTTTGTTTTTTCTTGAACATGAAGGCATGTTCTCATATGAAAAGATGTAAAACCTTCAGCTTTCATACTAATGAAACAATCCATTAATATTAAATTAAATATATCCAAAAGGTCTGCAAAAATAATATTTTTTCCATGTGAAAATACGGTACATAAAAGGGAATAATGGAGAAATTAAATGACTATTAACATTTTTTTATACCTGTGTTTGAAAAGAAAAGAATACCATAATGGATGGCTACATACACCGACTAGACATAACATTGTAACAGTATGACAGGTCTTTAAAATTGCAGCTCTTAAGGGGTGTTCCCAATCTGGAGTGGTCAGTATCCAAGGAAGGAACAGTGGTGAAATGGTGACGGTCATGGGTGGCCAAGGCTCAGTGATGCACGTAGGAAGTGAAAGCTGGCCTGTTGGTCCGATCCAACAGATGAGCTACTGTAGCTCAAATTGCTGAAGAAATTAATCCTGTTCCCTGTCAGGAACTGGAGATGCGTCGAAACGCTTTGGGAACGGCTTGCGTTGTCCACGATCTGAATCACGTGTGAAATCCGGTCAATAGGCAAGTCGTGACGTCATCGGTGGGTGACATCGCGTAAACCAGGAAGCTACAAAATGGGTGAGCGATGGTAGCGACATTAGCTTCTGTTAGTTCAGATAAGCGCTTTGCTTTTTTTAAGCCTTTGCTGTTCGATTTGCTCCTGGAAGTAGTGCTGTCACCAAGCTAGAGATAGCTTGGCCCGATGAGAAGGGGAAGCAACGCATTCCCAGCAAGCAGGATGAGCAGCAAGCAGCAAGCTCAGACTTCAGTCCAGGGCCTACCATTTTTACCCAACCTGCACACTGAGGTGTCCAGGTCCTGGGAGACCCCTGGGAGTATATCATTTCGGCAGATGTGGCCGAGGCTATGTCTGTACGCTTTTCCCCCTTTTGCGCTGCTCCTGGAAGTTCTGGAGAGAATCTTCCAGGAAGGAGATTGTCTCCTTCTGGTGGCACCTCGTTGGCCAGGCAGACCATGGTTCACGGACCTACTGCCCTTCCTTGAGGGACCTCCTTGCAAAATTCCTTTTAGGAGGGATCTCCTCTCACAGGCAGGGAGAACCCTGGTTCACCCCCGCCCAGAGTTATGGAAGCTGTGGCTGTGGCCCCTGAGTGGACACAGTTCCTAGCAGCTGGTCTCTCCACTGAGGTAGTGGAGACTATCCTCCATTCCAGAGCTCCCTCCAAGAGGAGGTTGTATGCTGCTAGATGGCAGATGATGCTAGATGGTGTGAGCACCACCAGTTGGACCCAGTCAACTGCCCGGTTGGGTCAGTTCAGGAGTTTTTGCAGGAACAGGTTGCCACAGGATTGGCTCCGTCAACCTTAAAGATTTACGTGTCCGCTATCGCGGCCAATTGTATCCCTATTGTTCCCAGCAGTCACTGGGAAAACACCCCCTCGTGACACGTTTCCTACATGGCACGGGATACGACCCAGAGTGCCTGTCTGGGACTTGGCCATTGTCTGCTATAGCCCTCATAGGAGCCCTCATTTCTTTGTGTTATGAGTCCTCTAGTCATCCCACTCCCTTCAGAGTCAAGGCTCATTCCACCCAGGGTATGGCGGCCCTCTACGGCCTGGTCCGCTGGAGTTTCTCTCCAGGACATTTGCAACGCTGCGGGCTGGTCCACCTCTTTGACCTTTGTCAGGTTCTATGACCTCAACATCAGAGCCACTCCCGGCTCCTCTGTCCTGAATATTACTAGGTTTCATATGTAACCCTAGTTCCCTGAGAGAACGAGACGCTGCGTCAACAGGCCATACTCCCTGCACCCCTGCAGCGCTTACCTTTTCCTTTTTCAGAAGCTAATGTCGCTACCATCGCTCACCCATTTTGTAGCTTCCTGGTTTATGCGACATCGCCCGCAGATGATGTCACGACTTGCCTATTGGCCGGATTTCACACGTGATTCAGAGCATGGACAACGTGAGGCGTTCCCAAAGCATTTCGACGCAGCGTCTTGTTCTCTCAGGGAACTAGGGTTACATACGTACTGTAATTTCCGGTACGTATGTTGTGGCTCCTTTAAGAGCAGAGCGGCATTTTGGGAATAGCCTGCCGCCGCATTTTTCCGGTATTACTGCATGTGTGCAAGGCCGAGAAATATGTCCTTATTATTTTCTGATGCTCATTTCTAAGTTTCTTTAACTAACCCGTAACGCTGTTGCCAAGGAAAAAAAAAAAGGAAGATTTTTGGAAACCTGTCTGTGCTTATATGATTTCTGTTGCAACCGGAGTTAGCGAGCTCTCCCTTCACCCAGACTCAACGCGTCACAACGGCTTGTATCTAAACAGTAGCCTACCAAGAAAGTCATTGTTCACTGTCTTCCTCCTTCCTTTCACCACAATTTCTCCCGGGAGTTTTTCTTTTGGCATCGTCGTGCTTTTAAAAATCACCATCGGTGAAGCTTTTCTTCCGATGCCGGGAGAAGTGCGTTTTTTCATGCCCGGTTGTTTTCAGCTTGTTGAATGGTTCACATTTTCTGTAGACAGTCTGAGTGAGCGGCAGGTCAAACGTCAGAGGAACATCATCCATATTTATTTATGATGTAGTTAGAATATAACAGCCAGTGGTGGGCCATGCATTTGGTACCTGGGCCTTCATTGGGGACTTACATGACTTAATCCACCATTAATACCACCACAATCATGTCGCAATTATAGAAACCATCAATACTATATGAAAATGCAATATAACAACGCATGGCATTACAGAAAGAGAGGCATTTCACGTAAGGAAGATGAATACCATTTTACTAAAGCAAGCTCCAAACCTCTACACTACAACCACAGCTGTGCCACCTACATCATCTGGAGCAGTTCAGAAACAATATTTGTCTAATAACATGACAAAAGCATAAATAAATGTAAATAAAATACAACCTACTCACCAAAGATGCAGACTCATAATTTGCACTGCTCCTTAGAGGCTGTAAGCCAGTGGTTTTGCTCATAGGCACTGGTCTGGAAGTGGTGAACAAACCTTTTCCCGGGCTGAGACAAGCTAGCTAGCTTCTGAGTTGGCTGACCTCTCCTCACAATGTCTAGCTTTTCTGGAAAAGTCCTCATGAAAATGGATTTTTAAGAATGTCTAAGACCAAATCAATTTCTCTTACTCCGTCAACCATTGTGGGTGCTCTAATATATTCATGTGTGCAGAGAGCTACAGATGTGTTTTGCTAGTCGAACATGGCTGTAACAGTTTCCCTCTGACCAGCCAATCAGAGGATGGAAAAATACTGACAGCCAACCACTAACAACAGCCATTCACTTCAGCTGCTGTAGTAGACTACACATTAAATCAGTTCCATTAGTCTTTTCACACAAAATTTATTTAAGCCAGGCATATAGAAATCCTATCCCTCTCTCTCTCACCAAGGTGAGCAAGACAGGTGCAGAAGGGTCAGTCCTGGATGAGGCCAAGAATATCAACAAATCTCTTTCTGCCCTGGGCAATGTAATATCAGCTCTGGCTGAGGGAACAGTGAGTACAGCAACTAAAACAAAATCAATAAAACACAATGTAAATGTTCAGTACATTGTAGCCTTCACCACTGTGGCATACACAGCAGTTGACCATTTTAAACTTTATATGAAATTACACGTTTTTAAACATGCTGTTCGTGATCTTTCTGTCTGTAGAAGACACATGTACCTTACAGAGACAGTAAGATGACCCGAATTCTCCAGGACTCATTGGGTGGAAACTGCAGAACTACCATGTTTATCTGCTGTTCACCTTCCTCTTACAATGAAGCCGAGACCAAATCTACACTGATGTTTGGACAACGGTAACATACGATATAAAAAATGGAACTGAACCTATTTAAATCTGTTAAGATTATATACACAATACTATTCATACTTTAGATAAACAAACACTATAACATATTTAGTTGTTTTAGGCTCTTATTTGAACCCTAACCCAACATACAAATAATGTTTGCCCCGTCTACCTTTCTAGTGCTAAAACCATAAGAAACACGGCGTCTGTAAATGTGGAGCTAACAGCAGAGCAGTACAGGAGAAAGTATGAGAGGGAGAAGGAAAAGAACAAGTGCCTGAAGGAAAGCATTCAGAGACTAGAAGCTGAGCTTAATCACTGGCGTAATGGTAAGGCATTTAGAAAGAATACCAATCACGTATATTTCATTGATATACTCACACTTTGTATACTGTATATATACTCTGTAAGTTTGGTAAGTCACTGCATGCAATAAAGCAAAATGCATTTTAGCCTTAACAAAGGCTTAGTGCTCAGTTACTCTGCGGTTAGACTGGACATATCCTTTTCTTTTTATTTTAATATGCAGTTAAGCATTGGAATCATTGAGAGGGCATAAAAAGAAAAGAAAACAACATACAGTCTCTCTGTCAACATTTGAGCATTCAAAGAATACCAGCATGGGATGAACACTGGCTGAGAAATGGTGTATGATTTCATTCTGAGGATAGAACTTTATATCTTACTTGTCATGGCATGGGTGCCTATTTTTGGCTTCCTCATCAGCTTTTTCCTAACAATATAGGGAACATATAAGTTGAACGCATATAGCTCAATTATAAAATTGAGTAATTAGACAGACAGAGTAATTATAAAACTAAGACTAACTATGGTGTTTTGTTGGTGGACATTTATTATTGCAATACATACATCATATTACCGTGTGTAGTTAAATAGTCACAAAATCATGCTATTTCTGTTGAAGGAGAGGCAGTCCTTGCGGTGGAGCAGGACAATGTGTGTCTTGTGGAGTCTAAGCTTAGTGAAGATGCTGCCTTAGAGGACAGTAGAAGTGGTACATCGGCAGTTCTGCAAACAGTAACAGACCAGGAGCTATGCATACTTTACAAACAGCTAGATGACAAGGTAGGTATATTTTTTATGTGATAGATAATGAAATATATATTAGGGGGGCGGGGTCTGTATATTTAAGCAGCGCCTAGCTTAAAAATATGTGTAGCCGTTGCCATCAGAATATGGCAGTTCACTGTGTAAAATATCTGAGAAAAAACATTGTGCCAGTAAACAGTGATAAACTGGCAGCATGTGATTTAAACCTCCATCTATAACAAACCTCTTATCAGACTTCCTGTTTGGGCACTTTGGGAAAAACATGAACTAATCCACATGAACTATTAAAAAAGTCGTGTTTTAGGTATCTAATATACAGTACACTTCCAAACAACATTGTAATTTAGCTTTACTATGAAATTACTTATTTGTATAAATGTATTGACACTTTGGTAATAATTAAATTCTTTCAAAGGTTAATTGGTAAGGGCTTTGAAAGTAACTGTTTGTGGTTTTAATGTCTACCTTAATATCAAATATTTTATTAATATTTGATTTTGTGGTTTATATTCTTCCTGATACCTTACTTTCATTTTTTCCCCTCTGTTCCTGATCGCAGGATGATGAGATTAACTTGCAGAGTCAACTGGTGGAAAAACTAAAGAAGCAGATGCTGGATCAGGAGGAGGTAAAGAATTGGCTGTCTGTGATTTTTGTTCTCAGGTTTTTCGTTCACTGTTTCCTGATTTTTTTTCCTTAAATCTTTAAATATACTTGTTTTATGCTTAAATAAATGTATCTGTGTCATTGGCTCATATAATAAATATATATGCATAATTGTGTTTAATTGTAGTTTTTAGCATCGTCACGTGCAGACAGCGAGAGGGTTCAGTGTGAGCTGAGCCATCTTCAGGCTGAAAACAAGAGTGCTAAAGCAGAAGTCAAGGAGGTTTTGCAGGCTCTGGAGGAATTAGCACTTAGCTATGATCAGAAGAGTCATGAGGCCCAAGACAAGAGTATGGAGAACAAATTACTTGCCCAAGAGCTTGCCCAGAAAATGGTGAAACCTGTTTTTATTACAGTTTAAACTATTAATTGATAAGGATCCTTAGGAGAAACTTTTAACTCATTTTTTTAACATGACATGGGGTAATTTTCTTTCAGACAGATTTGATGTGCTTGGAAACTGAATTCTCACAGCTGCAAGAAGTGCACAGTCAGCAAAGGAAACGCATCACTGAGATACTAAATACCTTGCTGAAGGACCTAAGTGACCTAAGCATAATCTTGGGCAGCAGTGAAATTAGATTGGTATGTTTGTTCATGAGTAATTTAGGTGGAAATTGGTGTCACCTTATGTATACATTTCTCATGAGTGATTTTCTGTCTGGTAAATTTGAGTGTTTCCTCTTTATCTGTTAACTGGCCACATTAACAACTATTTAAACTTTTGTTTAGCTTTTCACCCCATCTCCATTGGCCTTGATCTTTTTTGTCTCCATAGCCACATGATCTCTCTGGTGTTTTGGAGGGAGAGTATGCTGTGGTGTGTGTTTACATTAGTAAGGTAAAGTCAGAGCTGAAGTCTCTGGTTAACCGCTGCAGGCAACTAGAGAACTTGCAGACAGACAGCCAACGCAAAATGGAGGAGACTGGGAGAGAACTGTCGTCTTGCCAACTGCTTATATCGCAGGTAACAACACATACATGTGCACTCACACCCATAATGTCAAAACACTGTCTGGACTGTACATTGTGTTTTTGGCATACACATTTAGCATGAGGCAAAGATCCGCTCTCTGACTGAGTACATGCAGAATATGGAGCTGAAGAAGAGGCAGTTGGAGGAGAACTGCGACTGTCTTGTGACTGAAATCGCAAGATTACAGAATGCAGGCAAGCCTGTGAAAACACTACTACCACACAGACAAAATCAATGGCAGGGAAATAAATTTTAGATACAAAGCCATCAAAACATACTGGAAATTGTATATGTTAATCTATAACTTACTATACATTCAATAAATAGTACATAAAAAAGCATGACTTTTTTTTTAATAAACTACCATATTTATACTAAAATGTAGCAGAGTCTATATAAAGCTAACCAGTGACATGCAGTATATATTTTAAGAGCCGGTGTATTAGAACTAATTTTTACACCTTTCTTTGACCAGAAACAGCATTTGTTTCTATGTGTTCTTTATTTACAGAGAGCCATCAAGAAAACCAGCAAGATGATGAGGAATCTGGAGAACCTCAGGTCAACTCAAATATCTGTATTTTCCTGTACATAGTGTATCCACACTATGTACAGGAATATACAGTATTGTATCTACAATATTATACTAAATATCTATTAATGCAAACCAAATACCGCAGAAAAAATACAGTATGTTGTTCCTGTAAGCTAGTTAAAATTGTATTATTAATAATAATAGTATTTAATGTCAGTGATGTTGTCATGTAAAACAGCACAGAGTAAATCATCTTGAATCACAGCACAACCAACTTGGACGTCTGCGTGATGACATCAACAACAAGCAAAAGATAAATGATGAGCTCACAGAGTAAGTGATACCAACATTTTACCTGCTTCCTTTCCTTCCTTTTCTTTGCAGTCCTTTTTTGCTGTATTTAATTTTTTTTCTCCCACTTTCTAGTGAAAACCAGAGGCTGGTTGTGGAATTACAACAATTGCATGCTGAGTTTGTTAGTCTGAAAAGTCGAGAGTGTGAGAAGAGTGCCCAGTTGGAAGAACTGAAGTGAGTTTTTACATATTAATTATGTAACGTATGTAAAAAACAAACAAACCCGATTCCAAAAAAGTTGGGACACTGAACAAATTGTGAATAAAAACAGAACGCAATTATGTGGAAGTTTCAAATTTTAATACTGTATTCAGAATACAACATAGATGACATATCAAATGTTTAAACTGAGAAAATTTATTATTTTAAGGGGAAAATAAGTTGATCTCCAAAATGTGTTGGGACAAGGCCATGTTTACCACTGTTTGGCATCCCCTAATTTTTTTATAACAGTCTGCAAACATCTGGGGACTGAGGAGACAAGTTGCTCAAGTTTAGGAATAGAAATGTTGTCCCATTCTTGTCTAATACAGGCTTCTAGTTGCTCAACTGTCTTAGGTCTTCTTTGTCGCATCTTCCTCTTTATGATGCGACAAATGTTTTCTATGGGTGAAAGATCTGGACTGCAGGCTGGCCATTTCAGTACCCGGATCCTTCTTCTACACAGCCATGATGTTGTAATTGATGCAGTATGTGGTCTGGCTTTGTCATGTTGGAAAATGCAAGGTCTTCCCTGAAAGAGATGACGTCTGGATGGGAGCATATGTTGTTCTAGAACTTAAAGTTCTAAAACTTTCAGCATTGATGGTGCCTTTCCAGATGTGTAAGCTGCCCATGCCACACGCACTCATGCAGCCCCATACCATCAGAGATGCAGGCTTCTGAACTGAGCGCTGATAACAACTTGGGTTGTCCTTGTCCTCTTTAGTCCGGATGACATGGCGTCCCAGTTTTCCAAAAAAGAACTTCATATTTTGATTCGTCTGACCACATAACAGATTTCCACTTAAATGAACCTTGGTCCAGAGAAAACGCCTGCACTTTGGGATCATGTTTAGATTTGGCTTCTTTTTTGAGATATAGAGTTTTAGCCGGCAACGGCGAGTGGCACAGTGAATTGTGTTCACCGACAATGTTTTTTGGAAGTATTCCTGAGCCCATGTGGTGATTTCCATTACAGTAGCATTCCTGTATATGATGCAGTGCCGTCTAAGGGCCCGAAGATCACGGGCATTCAGTATGGTTTTCCAGCCTTGACCCTTACGCACAGAGATTGTTCCAGATTCTCTGAATCTTTGGATGATATTATGCACTGTAGATGATGATAACTTCAAACTCTTTTCTCTTTTCTCTGAGAAACTACTTTCGGATATTGCTCCACTATTTTTCACCGCAGCATTGGGGGAATTGATGATCCTCTGCCCATCTTGATTTCTGAGAGACACTGCCAATCTGAGAGGTTATTTTTATACCCAATCATGTTGCCAATTGACCTAAATTGCAAATTGGTTCTCTGGCTGTTCCTTATATGTACATTTAACTTTTCCGGCCTCTTATTGCTACCTGTCCCAACCTTTTTTTTGGAATGTGTAGCTCTCATGAAAAACAAAATGAGCCAATATTTGGCATGACA
This sequence comes from Silurus meridionalis, assembly GCF_014805685.1. NCBI lineage: Eukaryota > Metazoa > Chordata > Actinopteri > Siluriformes > Siluridae > Silurus > Silurus meridionalis. Next base: position 15,556,254 of record NC_060884.1, on the reverse strand, counting down.
TTTCAAAATGTCTTACTTTCAACAATTAAAATGTTATCTATATTCTATTGTGAATAAAATATAAGTTTATGAGATTTGTAAATTATTGCATTCCTTTTGTATTCACAATTTGTTCAGTGTCCCAACTTTTTTGGAATCAGGTTTGTATTTTACACAGGACACATTGAAAATCTTATTACAGTTTACCCCTCAATGTGTGAAAAATGTGTTTGGTCACAAGTGACCTTGAGATGAGGGCTGCTGCTATCGATTGTTTTAGTGATCGATTATTCTAACAATTATTCTATAGATTAATCGTGTAATCAGACAAGTAGTACTTTCTTTATTAAAGAGCAATACTAGATAAACTTTCTTTCGGCTTCTCCCATTAGGGGTCGCCACAGTGGATCATCCGCATGTTTGATTTAGATAAAAGACAGAAAATAAGTCATCTCTCAATATGAACAAGTAATTTGTTCTTTTTTCAGAAAAAAAATTATTTTTATTGCTGAAAGTGCATAAAAGGATATTGATAAAACTAAACTCATTTATTTAATTTAATAGCCCAATTACATCAAAATATGAATACAGTTGTGTTTAGAAGGTCCCTCTGCAGTGGCTGCATAGAGAAATTTATGGGAAACTACTCGATTAATGTAACGTGCTCCACTACCTGCTTTACACCACCAACGCAGAGGGACTTTTTGACCGCACTGTATATAAATACAAATATAAAAATTTGAAAACTTTAACCGCACTGTACAGTGTTTTCTTGATGTTTAAGTTGAAAATTATCCCAAAATTTGGAAATTTTGTCATTTTCTTTGACCTGAATCTTATCTTCACAAAAAATTAATTAGCCTTGATTAATTTTTGTGAGAGAGAGAGAGAGAGAGAGAGAGAGAGAGAGAGAGAGAGAGAGATAGCTTAGAATTTTCTTTATGCCACATCTTCCCCAAATGATTGTGTGCATTGTTTTTGCACAGCAGCATGGTCAGACATCTGTAAAATTAATATTAGGTTAATAGTGATGCTCGCTAATATTTTTTATTCTATCCTTTATTTTATATATATATATATATATATATATATATATATATATATATATATATTTTTTTTTTAAAACAACATAAATAAGTTCAGAAGTTGTTCCACATAAAACAAATTAGTCGACATTTCTTCAAAAGTCACACTCAATTAATGTGTGGATTCTCAATAGTAAGAAAGCAACAGCATTGTACCACTTTTTCTTACCCAAAGATAATCAGTATTCTGCTTAAAATGGCTTTTCAATGAAAACATTAGCCCAGTGTTAATTTGCTTAATTTATTGAAATACAAATATGAAACTAGAAGATATAGAAGGCTATATAAGATAGATGAATGGTGTTTTGAACAGCAATTGAAGTATATACAAACACACACAATACACAGTGTCACATAAACCAGCAAACACTTGTTTGTAGTACAAAAAAAAAAATTAACAGAGGTTGATGTAGCAAGGTTTTATAAAGCTGGCAGTTGTCTGTTAAAAGGTGAAGGTGAAACTCACATAAAGGCCGGACTTATAGATTATTTTGAGTGCTTAATGGCACCTGGAGAAGGTGAGGTTGTGTATACATGTTTTGGGCCTTTTTGAAGTTGATTGTGCTTATAATAGTACATCCAGGGTGCCAGATGTTTTGTAAAATGTATGGGCACAAATGGATAATACATTTGAGGGGAAGTAGTAGTTGTGGCACTCGCTGTTGGAACAGTTAAAGTAGTTGTTAGTGCATTTTCTGTTAAAGCCCAAGGATAGCCAAGATGATGTGCAGGTTTATACTGGTACCGCATAGAGTTAAATTGAGAATACATGGACTGTTGAGGGTAAGTGGCAACAGTTGTTGAGGTTTCAGACCTTGGGGCATTTTTGGGTATTTTTGCAGGAAAAACCAAGGGATAGCCATAAGGGTTGGGCTTACTATAATATGACACAGGGCCAAATTGATGATGAATCTGATTTAAAGGATCTGCAGACTGTTTGGGGTGACTAGACATAGCAATGGGTGATATGCCAGGTGAAGTTTTACTTACTACAGAAAGTGCAGTTTTAGGTGTGGGAGTAGGTTGATTTGGAGCAGTATTGGAGGCTTTTGCAGGAAAAGCCAAAGGATCGCCAAGAAAATGTGAGGGCCTTTGATAGCAATGCATGGGGCCAAATTTATAATACAACTGATTAAAAGAATCCAAAGGCTGCTGAAGGTCATTGTTATCACTGCTCAAGGTTGTGGCATTTGTTTTGGAAGTTGTTGCTGTTTTAGCAGCTGTTTCAATTTTTGGAGCAGTTTTGGTTAGGACAATAGTAGACACTTTTGCAGGAAAAGCCAAATGATGGCGATGAGTCATGGGTTTACGATTGTAAGGCATAGGGCCAAATACATAATACAGCTGACTGAAAGAATTCACAGGCTGTTGGGAGTTACTAGAAACCACAGTGGATGTGGTAGTTGTTTGGAGAGTTGTTGCAGTTGTAGTGGTTGGAGAATTTGCCATTGGGGTAGTAGTGGGTGTTTTTGCAGGAAAAACCCAAGGATAGGCATAAGGAATGGGCTTACGACGATTCAGCATAAGGCCAAATGGAGAATACATCTTATTGAAAAAATATGCCGACTGTTGGGGATTACTGTCTACGATGGAGGGTGTTGTGGCAGTTGTTGCAGCTACGGTTGTTGGAGCAGTTTTAGTTGGAACAGTAGTGAGAGCCTTTGCAGGAAATCCATGAGGCATGGGCTTATGATAATTATGAATTAGACCAAATGGATGATAATTGTGCTTGAAAGGATATGCATACGACTTGGGATTACTGGCCAAAATATTGGATTTTGTAGTAGTTTGAGAAGATGTTGCAGTTTTACTAGTTGTAGTTGTGGCAGTAGTGGGTACTTCTAAAGGAGCCCAAGGATAGCCATAAGGCATGAATCTAGGATGGTACAGCATGACGCCAATTGGATAATATATCTGACTGAAAGGATATGCAGATGGTTGGGGTTTTCTACTCATAATAGTAGATGCTGTTGTTTGGGATGTTGTTGGAGTTTTAGCGGTTTGAGCACCTGTTGGGGTAACAGTTGGTGATTTTGAAGGAAATGTCCAGGGATATCCATCAGGCACAGGCTTACTGTATGACATGGGGAAGAACTGATAAGATATCAGAGGGAAAGGATACATCATATCTATAGGTTTACTGGTAGACGCAGGAGTTGGGGTAGGACTAGAAGTAATTGATGAGACAGTACTAGTTCCTGCTAGAAGATTTCTGCTAGGATTTGCCCATGAATGTCTGTAATACATTTTACCAAAAGGATAAAGCATAGGCTGTTTTAGCTTTCTGGCAAGGCCTCCTGGAGCAGTTGCAATATTTATGGTTGTTATATTATCTGTAGGAGGGGTTATGTTAGGCTCATAACTATGATAAGGCACAATTGTGGACGAGACAACATATGGATGAGGGTTCTGTGAATCAAGGCAGGAAAGTGCAAATTCCTCATTGCCATACTGTATGGACAGAAACTTTTTACCACCCTGGGAAAAGACATAGATATCAAGAGAATGCAGACAAAAGATCAGGCAAATTTACAGGCATCAGGAATAATTACCTTAATTTGCCAGCAGCTGCTTTGGTGTGGTGCAGTGACCACCACTCCATCAGTCTCATATTCTGTAGTGATGCCACATTTGCTGCTTGCTGGTATAAATGGGTCCCATTTGCCATTTACTGAAACAAAGCAAGAACCATGTTGTATTCGGTTTAAAAAAATAGCATTATCATTATTATCTAGCACTGGATGAAACTTGGTGACAGACAAGAAAAGGGCTCACCCTTGATTTTAAGAACATCTGCAGACCTGCAACCTATTTTAGCCACCATCCCAGATGCAAAGCAAAAAACAATAGGGGGATCATATGGCGGCATATGGCAAGATATTTTCATTGGCGTTTCCCCTAAACGCAGTGGTAGAACATGACCATTTTCCTGTAATAAAATAAAATACAAATATTTGACTGTGGCTGCCCAACATAATCCTGCTTTTTGCAATTTACTGATGTTCCCTACTCAAAAGCACTTGATTCAATGTTTTACCATGTTTAGTAGGTGTGATACAACAGGGAAATCACTAAAACATTGATATTCATAACATTATTATTGATGAATCATCTGCTTTTCAGCAATATTGTAAGAAAATCAAGTGTAACCAAAACACTTTTGGACAGTGCCAGCTAGATCAAAAGCATAGGGACAGTAACATCATTTTTATATGGTTCTGTTAAGTCCATCTTGCTAAATCGTGCACAGTTGGTAAGATATTAGCCACATAATTTATTTATTCCATGCATTGTTTTGAATAGGTCTCATAGAAACAAGGAGACAAATTAATGACTGCTACTTCTGTAGTGCCTTAGTATTCTACTCTATGCTGTAAATCACTATGTTGAAATATCATAGTAGTATCTCTTACACTTAAGTAATCAGTCCACACTGAAGCACATACCTGTTGGGTAACATAACAGCCATGATAAGGTACAGTAAGGAAAGCCTCTGTGGAACTCTGAGTCACTGAGATTCCACAATTGGCAGGTATCTGCATCACTGGAACTGGACCATCATCTGAGCAAAACCATATACTTTTAAAAATCCCATCTGTGTACTAGTGTGTTGTTTTTTACTTTGATTATAAACAAAAAACAATTATTTTTTGATCAAGATGCTAGAAACTACATCAGTATAACCACCTCCATCAATCATGAAGTTGGCCATAATACTTCCTTGAACATTTAGAGTCATGGCATCACCACCACAATACACAGTGGGATTCAACTGCATCAGCTTTGATTCCATCTCATGCCAGGCTAACATGCAGAATATAGACAGTAAGAAAAAAGCATAAGTATATAAAGATACAATAGTTAAAACTCCGTATGACCACCTGTCCATTATTACCTGTTGAAGCAGGTTCATCAGACTGGTATCCTTTAGTATCCTCAAGCACCGCTTGTGGATTTGTGTTATCACTTTCCTTATTTTTATGCGAGATCAGCTTTGAATCACTTTCAAAAATTAACTTCCCAAAATATCCATCTGAACTGGATTTTACAAAGGCGATATTTGCTTTTGTAGTTATCCCTAGGTAAAATGAACCCAGAGTTGCATACATTATGATAAAAAAATTGGCTTGCCACATTGTGTTAATTTAGCTTGGGTAGAAACAGGTAACCAAACAACACTGAACATAGAAACTTTGATCTTTGGATGCGTGGGTTGTGAAAATGTCCATGCTTTTGTGTTAAACATTTTTTTAATTCTTGTCTATTGGTTTACCAATAATCTGAGTCAATCAGTGCCCTGCAGGTGTTGCACATTAGTGTGCTAGTCTTTCTTAATGGGGTTGAGCATGAGTCAAAGATGGGTTAGAAAGACAGGTTAAATGATCAAGTCCTATGGGCTTAATATTTGCAGTATTCTTTAATCAGATTTAAAGTTACATAGAATATAATAGAAATAATAATCAGTATAGACTGCAGAAATGGTAGGAGTCTTAGCTTTACACTTAGTGGAAGGAAGAAACTGGAGAAGTAAACATATGCTTAGATTGCAACTGAATATTGGTAAGTCTACAGATACAAACATCATATAGTAGGAAGATTTTAAATGAGGTAATGTTAGTTTAATATGGGGTCTAGCAAACCAGGAAATATAGGGGAATGGGAGTCCAGAAAAAAATAGCTAAACAAACAGGGATGCTTGAGTTGACACTGAAAGACCAATTTGATAGTTTGTGTGTTAAACTCTGAATAGTAAAATGCAATGCTTAAATGATTGGGAAGAATAATAATGGTGGTGTGATTGATGTCCGACATGTGAGCGAGTGAAACATTTTATTCCAGTGCAGACAATCCAAGACTAGGTGAGAGAACTTTTCAAGAGTAATGGTACATGATTCATTATGAGTTACAAAGCATTAGCATGGCATTTATAGTATTTGATGTCAGTATCCACACTCCAGTCCAGAAGGGGGCAGTATTACTCTGCCTTAATTCAAAACAGTAGGTTGGGGTACATTTCCTCACTGTGTGTACTGGGATTACGAAGACTGTTCTTAAATACAATTATTATTATTATTAGTAGTAGTAGTAGTAGTAGTAGTAGTAGTGCAAAAGGCCATATTTAGGGACTGTAGCGAGCATCAAGTTGCAATTAATGGAAGACAATTTAGCTACATATTTAAACTGTTGGTTTGCAAAAAAAGGATTTAAAGAATTACCGGTAGTCAAACATTAAATCCATTTGTCTTGTCACACAAGCTACAGATTTTTGGCTATCCAGGAACATAATTGATTAAAGAACATTTTTACATTTGATTAAACAGTAATATATAAAAAAAAAATTATTAGCCTACAAAATCCATTATCCTTATCAGCAAAAAAATTGTTGTTCATTAAATGAAAGATTTTTTTTTTTTTTTTTTAATACCACTTTGTGCTAAAGTAATATCTTTTTGGCTATAGATGACATCCAGGATCTAGAAGGGGACTTGATGTTTTGTTGTATTCTAAATAATGTAAGGAAGGTCAGATCTCTCCATTATTTCAGACCCTGAGAACTGCTATGCAACTTCACGAGGTTCTAATCTGAGGAGAGGATCTCTTTAATCTGATGAGAGAGAGCCATTTGTTCAGCTGCCCTTACATCAATCCTTCAGCCCCTGTGTTTCCCTCCTGGGGATATGGACAGGTCATATTGATTATTACCTGGCAAAGAAATTCTTGATTTACTGACATTTCCTGAAATCATTTATATCTAACAGATTATGTAGTCTGGTGTTTTCCCAAATCTATGACCAGAATAGTACATACAGAAGGCTAATGAACGGATGGAGCATAGAGCACAACATCTGAGACCTTCTGATTTCTGACCATCACTGACTTAGCAAGTTACAACAAAGTGGCTAAATTGACTATTCTTTATGCATGAGCAAACATTGAGCAGCCTACTTAAAGAACATTAGTTTTCGGTTATATCCTCTGACTAAAATTCTGACAATTTGCCTACACAAGCAGGTATCGTTAGCCAAGTACAAGGCTCTAAGTGACTCCGGGTCCATAATGAATGATTAATTGAAAAGAAGGAATGCGTAGAATAATCTATTAAAATTAAGGAAGAAACGCAACCAATAAGGTGATCAGCTTTAAATAGATATATTCAAGTTAAATCTTTTATTACAAATTTGAGTCAGATTCGAGTTCAGAAATTGTATTCATGTAACATATTGAAATCCATTTTAGTAATCTTTTACAGCAACACAAAGACTAACATGCATACCTTCACCAACGCCAGTGGATTCCGTCGTTGGGCCATTGTGTGGGTTACCCTACAATAATGATTAGGATAGTTGATATGAACTGTGATTATCATTAGAAATACTTTATAGTTACCATTAAGTAGTAAGTTTTTAATTTCCACTTTCTTGTGCTTGTAGTCTACAGTACTGTTATTAATGTTATGTTTAGCAAATAAGATATTTTGTCCCTATATATAATTATTTGATCCTATTTTATACAGTGTGTGTATGTATGTATGTATGTGTGTGTGTGTGTGTATATATATATATATATATATATATATATATATATACACACACAAAAAAACAATTTAACCCAGTTAATTCATGTCAGATCTTTGATATAGAAAAAAATAACAAAATTCAAATGAAAACAAATAGAATTCTTTCAGAAAACAACAAAAAAAATCTTAGAATAATCTGGGTGCATACCACATAGCTAATACTTTGTGTGTGAAACAAAATGTAAGAGTTTTATTCCATGCAAGTTTGCAAAAATGTTACAGAACTGTATGGGAATCTCCTGTGTATAACCCTCTTTTAGTCATTTTTGACAGTATATAGGGAGAGATCTGACAGGGCATTGGCTTTTGGCACAGGGCACCTTTTTAAGGAAGATTTTTCCTAAATCAACTAGACATTAGCTGGACTTGGTTGCATGGTTTAGTTGTCAGTCCGGCATCTCTTTTTAAAGCTCAAGATGAAATCCTTGCTCTGTGTGACACTGTGAATTTAATGAATGGTATTGGGCAAAAAAGTGTCTACTCCAATACTAACACATTGCTGTCCAGAACCACGAAATGGCCACCACCATTTGGAGGATGGCTTTCACAGCTAATTTAGAGCCGATACAGGCATCAATTTTGGATGCTGTAGAGTCTTGAGGTAAACCGCCTGGTCATTATTAACCATTGTGCTGTTATAGACACACTTATTTCTTGTTCATATGCTGCATACACATAGTGAATTGGGCTGCTCTCGGCTTTTATGATTCAGTATTTCGCAGTTGTGGTTGTTAAAAAATGGAAAGTTGTTTATGCCTTGGTGTTTGTGTCAGATTTGTGTCTAAATTTGTCAGCTGGGCATGCAGTGTCAGCATAGCCATCACAGCTCTCAGTGCAGAGAATGCCTAGTCGACCATTTAATTAGTCAATGCCAAGGCACTAAGCACACAGTTAATACAATGGTTTGCTTGAGTGCAACTCATTTGCTGAAATTACTTATATTGTTCAATGTGATATTTGACATCTGTGTGTCCTGGTTGCTTAAACGTAAAAATGACCTGCTCCTGCAGTTATCTTGGTGGACTCTAGTACAGTGAACATCTAAGTTTAAAATTAACTAGCTAGGCTACAGTTGTAACACTTGTATGGTATGTGTAATGTAGCACATGTATTGCAAACAGCACAACATACTGTATATCAGTCACAACCAATTTTGTGTGGGAATTCTACATGGTGAATTTTAAGACCTTCCAAGTAGCAAGTGTCGCCTCACAATGTACATGTAGACACAAAGACTTTGTTTGTTTTATATATATGGCCCGACATAGAAACAGTTATTTATTGAAAAAGGTGACGGATGAGGCATTGACTGAGACATTTGCCCCAGGCTTAAGAGTTGGACATGGTTTTACATTCTCGAAAAAATGTTTCATTTAAAAAAAAAAAATACAAAATGTTTGTTTTATTTGTGCACAATACTTAATGTAATACTTAAGGTAAAACAATACTTTAAGGCAGTATTTTGTTTAAATGCCAACACACTGTCATAACACTGTGTGATGCATGTTTTTTTTTTTTTTTTTTTTCCTTTTCAGTTTTTGTGGGTCAGTTTAAAGCAAATTTCCTCCCAGATTTGCTTATGTTTAGGGTTGTTCTTGATTTGATTGACTTTGGCGTTCTTTCTTAGTTTTGGTTTAGAACTGTTGTTTATAACTTTGGAAACAAAAGTTAGAAATTTTAATATACAATTTTATGCAGCACTGTTTTTAGCATTCCCAAACTAGGCAGTCGGCTAGGGTGCAACCAGTGGGGGAGAGGGTGCTAGGGAACGCCACCCTTGCCCTGGCCCATTTAAATTATTTACGTTTTCCTGAAGTTTGATATACGGTATATGCATATATATATATATATATATATATATATATATATATATATATATATATATATATATATATATATATATATATATATATATATATATATATATATATATATATATATTTTTTTTTTTTTTTTTCAGGGATACAGGAAACTATAAAAATAAAAAAACTTTATTTTACAAATGTAAAAAAAAAATTCATTTCTGATAAATTTATAAAACGCGCACAAAAAAATACTTTATCATGGGCAACACCAAGCTAGGAGTGTTTTTGTTTTATTAAGAACTAAATTCTGTTAATATTTATTTTTGGTGAACTTTTACTGCTTCAGGTTACATTACATGAGTTTGTTCATGATGGATTTTGAGGTATGTTTTGGATCATTGCTCTGTTGCAAAATCCAGTCACTTTTCAACTTCAGATTTTTGACCTTCTGTCATATTTGTTTTTAGAATTTGCAAATATTTACAGAAATCTAATATATACCCATGTTCCTGTCCCACAACGCCAAAAGTATTAAATTCACAACAGAAGCTTAACAGTTGGCAAGGTGTTCTTTTCATTAAATGCTGCTCCATTTTTTTTCTTCAAACAAACGTTTGCTGATTGTAGCCAAAAAGTTTCATTTTGACTTTATCAGTCTACAGCAGTTACCAAAATGCCTCTGGCTAATCTAAATGCTGTTATGCATACTTAATATATTGGATATTTGTGATAACTCCATACATCAGTCCCACCACTCCAGTGTCAGCTAAAGCTTCTTGCAGGTCCTTTTTTGTATTTTGCTTTGCCGTAATTGTCAGCATACTGTAATTATATTAAAGTTTTCTTTGGCGTCCAGCTATTGCTTTAATTTCCACAGTTCTGAACTTTTTTGGCAAGTAGAACTTGCCAAAGAGCTCAAAGTGCTTTGATATAATTTATAGCCTTTTACTACCTAGTCACATTTAGGCAGATTCATTTTCATAGGTTTGAAATTTTACCTAAGTTGTTATGCTTTGATGGCAATTCCTACCTACAATTCTTGATCTGAATATTAAATTGCATTAATGATGCAATACAGAGCAAGTATTTGTATTAGTTTGCTGCAGATGTTGTTTGCTTCTTTTCATAAAAAACAAAACAAAAAACAGATCAATAAACCTTGTGATTTGGCCAGTACTGCTCAAAATGTAGCATATGACTGGTCCATGTTTGTTCTCATTCCCTCTAAATGTGCCAGGTGTGAATAGTTTGATTTTTAACAAAATGCTCACTAGAAAATGCAGACTAAAATGAATAACTTGATGAATATTCTCAGGTTTGAATAACTGATGTATATATTTTTATTTACTTATTATTATTATTATTATTATTATTATTATTATTGTTATTATTATTATTATTATTATTATTATTTATTTTTTTTTTTTAGATGAATAACATATCAGATTCAAATAACTTGATGCAGGCTTTGTGCTCACTTTTGGCTCTCACTGCAAAGACCTATTGACAAGCCAAGAGCCTTATAATTACAATCTCAGATTCAGTTTGCTAGGAAATGAGAAAATAATGCATGGGAATGAAAAAGAAGTAGAAAATAAACATGATCGTTTAGACTTTGTACACAATTCACAGTTCTTAGCATAACATGTTGCATGGTAGGAAAGTTGTAGCTCAGTGGTTAAGGAATCGGACTCTGGATCGGAAGGTCATAGATTCAAATCCCAGCACCACTAAGATGCTACTGTTGGGCCCTTGAGCAAGGCCCTTAATCCTCAACTGCTCAGTTGTAAGTTGCTCTGGCTAAGGACGTCTGCTATATGCCATAAATGTAAAATATTACTATGTAAAATATTACTATGATGTATGATTATGATTATTTGTTGGTATAATTAATATTAATGTTAAAGACTTTGCTCTATTTGCAATAACACAGCCACTGAAAATGATTGCCATCTGTTAGAGTTCCAAAATAATCTGATCGAATGTGTTGGTGTTGTGATTTCTCTGAGCAGATATCTAAATGAACGGCATGAGCAGGCTAAACAGGACATGAAAAGACTGGAAGAAACTGTTGTGAGTATTTTACCCTTAGCACATAAACCTAAAAAATAAATCATTCAATGATCGTAAACAAGAGACTCACCCTGTCCTCCAACCTCTCTACCAAGGCTTGTGAACTCCAAAGTTTGCACAACTTGAGGAAGCTTTTTGTTCAAGACCTCACAACACGAGTTAAACGAGTGAGTACCTTAAAATGTGAAATGCCTCATGTTGCATATCAGCATATAAAATATCAGGACATTTTGTCTGTCGGGCTGTGTTTTTGCAGAGCTCTGAAATGGAACTTGATGACAGTGGAGGGTTTTCCACCCAGAAGCAGAAGATTTCCTTTCTTGAGAACAACTTGGAACAGCTTACAAAAGTACACAAACAGGTCAGTGTGACAAAATGGCTTCCTTATGATATAAAAAATTATGGTTTTGGGGCATGCTTTCTTAAATACTACTTATTTCTTATTTTAGTTGAAAGTGATTTTGTGTCTCTCAGCTGGTGCGTGATAATGCAGATCTGCGCTGTGAACTTCCTAAACTGGAGAAACGTCTTCGCTCTACGGCTGAGCGAGTTCGTGCACTGGAGGGTGCACTGAAAGAAGCCAAAGAGGGAGCCATGAAAGACAGGCACCGCTACCAGCAAGAAGTTGAGAGCGTTAGAGAGGTCATGAGATCCAAGAACTTCTTCCATCGCCCTAACGCTGCACTGATTGGTCAGTTGACATCAACAGAGAGCTCGAACTAACTACATCTCAAGATAGTCTGATCATACACATTTACTAATTATATGACGTAAAAACAACTGTCATTTCATTCAAACAGTGTGTTAATAACCGTGCAGATGTCTACAATAATAATACTAGTCTTTGAACAATAAGTTAAGTGACAACATATATTTTTGCCCAAAACTCAATATATTATGCATTGGCAAAAAGTTTGTGTACACCTGACCAATCAAACTCGTAAGTGCTTGTTGAACATGCCATTCCAGATTATAGTTCACCTCCTCTTGCTTGAATAGTCTCTACACTTCTGTGAAGTCTTTCTATTAGATTTTAGAGTGCGGCTGAGGGAATCCTGTGCCTATTTAGGAGCAAAAACATTAGTGTTATGATGATTGTTGTTGTTCCAGGTCATCCCAAAATTGTTCAGTGAGGTCAGAGCTAGAGCTAGTGCAGGCCACTAGAAATCTTCGTCTACAACCTTGACAAATCATGTCTTCATGGAGCTCGCTTTTAGGGGCAACTTCATGCTGGAACAAATTTGTGCTGCATAGTTCAAATGAATAGTGAATTGTAAAGCGCTATATATATATATATATATATATATATATATATATATATATATATATATATATATATATATATAGGAGGCACACAGGAAAGACTTCATGATGGGTAAAAGCAAAGAACTCTCTCAAGATCTTCGTAATCTTATCGTTGAAAAGCATTTTGATGGGAATAGTTATAGGCGCATTTCCAGAAGGCTGAATGTTCCTGTGAGCACTGTGGGGGCCATTATCTGGAAATGGAAAGAGCATCAGTTCACCATAAACCGGCCACGATCAGGTGCTCCACGTAAGATCCCTGTCCGAGGAGTCCAAAGAATAATCAGGAGAGTTCACCAAGAGCCAAGAACCACTCGGGCAGAACTTCAGGAAGACCTTGCATCAGCAGGTACTGTTGTTTCAATGAAAACTATAAGCAATGCACTGAACCGCCATGGCATCCATGCACGCTCTCCACGCAAGACTTCATTGCTGATCAAAAAGCATGGTTAAAGTTAGCGAAAGAGCATTTGGAGAAGCCTGTGGATTATTGGGAGACTATAGTATGGTCAGATGAAAGCAAAATTGAACTTTTTATCTACACACCATGTTTGGAGAAGAAATGGCACTGCCCACCACCCCAAGAACACCATACCAACAGTTAAGTTTGGGGGCGGAAGCATCATGGTTTGGGGCTGCTTTTCAGCAAGGGGTACTGGCAGACTTCATATTATTGAAGGCAGGATGAATGGAGAAATGTACTGGGACATTCTGGATAAAAATCTGCTACCATCTACCAGAAAGCTGAAAATGAAAAGAGGGTGGACATTTCAGCAAGACAATGATCCCAAACACAAGGCCAAATAAACAATGAAGTGGTTTCAAAGAAAGAAAATCAAGTTGCTTGAATGGCCCAGTCAATCACCTGACCTAACTCCCATAGAAAATCTATGGAGAGAACTGAAGATCAAAGTTCATAATAGAGGACCAAGAAACCTTCAAGATTTAAAGACCATTTGTGTGGAAAAATGGGACAGAATCACTCCTGAGCAATGCAGACGACTGGTCTTTCCATACAAGAGGCATCTAGAAGCTGTAATCGCCAACAAAGGCTTTTTATTATTATTAAATAAAGTGTGTTCAATACTTATTCCCTGTGTTATTTCACTTCATTTATTATGACTCAACTTGTATACTTAAATGTTCTGATTTCTTTGTATGAATTCAATATTTGGCTTGATGGCTACATCTGGTGGAAATTGTGTGTCAATAGCCCACTTAGAAAGCCCCTTAATAATAAAAATGCTGATGTGTCAAATACTTATTTTCCCCGCTGTATATAAAGTGTATGTATGCATGCATGTATGTAAGCGCATGGTTAATATTATTGTTAACATGTTACATATTTTCTTTTCTCAGCCAAACCTGTTCGGCCAGGGCACTACCCTGCATACTCCTCTATCAATCACATGTTTGTGCATAATAATGATCCAAGAATTGCATTCAGCAACTTATTGTTTCAGAGAGACATTCATCCCCACAATAAGTCTAAATCAAACTGTATGGACAAGTGAGTTATGCAAATGTTTTACATATTGTTTTATATACTGTATATACATGCGTGTGCGCACACACACACACACACCTTGTCAGTGTAAATAATGTGTATGTATGTACAGAGCTCCTGAGGACCAACACCGCAAAGCAAATGAGTTACCAAGCTGCACGCACAAGCTCAACACTCTAAATGGTAAACATCTATGTTTTAAACTGCAGATCCTGAATCTGATTACAGCTTTTGTATCTTACATGGTACTGTTGTAAATTTCAGATTAACATGTTGGTATTTATCCACAGGGAATACCACAGACATCAATGACAACAGGTAGGTCTTAATAATTTACTTAAATAAATCACTGTTTATATACACAAAACCTGTTAAAACGTTTTTGAACCTTACTGTTCTTTTCTGGCTCTTTAATGGTTCCTGCTATAGTGTGCCTCTCAGTGACTGTTCAGTGTGTAGCAATGATGGCCAGTGCAGCCCTCCTCCTGTCCAGATCAAACAGCAACAACAGGTTATCCAACAGGAGCAAGCAACCAGCTAATCGCCTAGAAAACATACTGCACAAAGTACAAAAAACATACCAGAAGCACAGAGTACACAGATATAGAGCTGAAATGAAGCTCTTAGCTGAGCTAGATAATATTCCATATAATAATAATTATTGTAAAATTCTTGCATATGTTAACATATGCATATGTTATATTTGATTGCCTTGAGCGCATCAAGAAAATGAATGATTGTCTCGATCATAGAAAACATGTTGCAGTCTCTTTCTATATGCATGCATGTTTCCTGCAAAATGTTTCACCGAAAAAAAGCCACTGCATTTCTATATTCTGGATATACAAATAAACTCAACCAGCAGATGGTGCTGGGTTTTTTTTTTTTTTTTCGGGAAGATGAACGTTTGCTAAATTCAGTACATGCAAATACTGTATGCGAATCCTAAAATGAGATGACGACAGTATAATTGTTATAGTTATATAGAGATCAAAAGTCATGAAGGTACCATAAACAATGAAGATCAGGCTGTAGTTGTTACTTACATTTGCTCAGTTAAAAAAAAAATACATTACGTATGGCCCTTATGTGTACCTTTCTGTTTGCTTGTCACTTTGGCTCTCTCCTAATCAGCCAGTTAGGATGAGAGAACGAGGAAGGTCAGAAAATCTAACTCTACACCCAGGTAATAAAGATGTAAAGAAGAAGAATCACGTTTATAAACCACCAGAGCATAGAGAAATTTATATTTTTCTCACTTTACTAAGCTCAGACAAGTCTATTTATTCAACTTTAACTTAACCTAAACTGATACATAAGCAAGAAATTTGACTGTACTTTTTAAAACACAAAATTTTGTTTTTTAACTGACAGATTTCCTGAAGTGTTGAACTTCACACTGTTTTCAGGGGAAACTAATGTAATTCTGAATGTGCATGCTCTTAAATTACATGTATTTTGCTAACTTATTCTATATTTTTTGTGTTTTTCTTGTGAGTAATATATAGTGCATGCTGCACTACATGCATCTGTAGCATATAAGGTGGCCCTACTCAGGAAAATGTCAATAAACAAATACATCTCTACACGTTATGCCTATTTTATTTGGCGTGATTTTAAATAATTTTTATTGCACTAGGATGAATCAATGAACCACATGTATGAATAACAGAACAATGCTCTGTGTCTAAATGTGAGTTCTTTTGCTACCTGAACAAGTCTCACCAATTCATTAAAATATATAATGTAGGTATATTAACCCAGCCATTAGGGAGGCACAAGCCAGCGCACTCGTAGCGCCGGTCCCAAGCCCGGGTAAATGGGGAGGGTTGCGTTAGGAAGGGCATTCAGCATAAAACGTGCCAAATCAAATATGCGGATCACAAATGAGAATTTCATACCGGATCGGTCGAGGCCCGGGTTAACAACGACCGCCACAGGTATCGTTAGCCGACAGGGTACCGGTTGAAATTAGGCTACTGTTGGCCGAAGGAGAGGAGGAAGACGTCTACAGAGATGGCAGGAAAAGGAGCAGTGTAGAGGTAGCTAATATAATAGAGCGGAGAAAGGTAGATATGTTGTGTGTTCAGGAGACCAAGTGGAAAGAGTGTAATGCCAGGAACATTGGAGGTGGGTTTAAACTGTTCTATAATGGTGTGGATAGAAAGAAAAATGGTGTAGGGGTGATTCTGAAGGAAGAGTACAGTAAGAGTGTAGTGGAGGTGAAGAGAGTTTCTGATAGGGTGATGAACGTGAAGCTGGAAGTTGAAGGGATGATGATAAATGTCATCAGTGCCTATGCTCCACAAGTTGGCTGTGAGATGGAGGAGAAGGTAAGATTCTGGAGTGAATTAGATGAAGTGGTAGATGGTGTACCTAGGAAAGAACGATTGGTGATTGGGGCAGACTTTAATGGGCATGTTGGTGAAGGGAACAGAGGTGATGAGGAGGTGATGGGTAGGTATGGCCTTAAGGAGAGGAATGTAGAAGGGCAGATGGTGGTAGATTTTGCTAAAAGGATGGAAAGGGCAGTGGTAAACACTTATTTTAAGAAGAAGGAGGATCATAGGGTGACGTATAAGAGTGGAGGAAGGTGCACACAGGTGGACTATGTTCTATGCAGGAGATGCAACCTGAAGAATTTTGGAGACTGTAAGGTGTTGGCAGGGGACAGTGTAGCTAGACAGCATCGGATTGTGGTCTGTAGGATAGTTTTAGAGGCGAAGAAGAAAAGGAGTGTAAAGCCTGAAAGAAGAATAAGATGGTGGAAGCTGAAGGAGGAAGAGTGTAGTGTGAGGTTCAGGGAAGAGGTCAGACAGGGGCTCGGTGGTGGTGAAGAGGTGGTGGGTGATTGGGAAACTACTGCAGGAGTGATGAGGGAGGCAGCTAGCAAAGTACTTGGTGTGACATCTGGAAATAGAAAGGAAGACAAGGAGACGTGGTGGTGGAATAAGAAAGTGCAGGAGAGCATAAGGAGAGAGGTTGGCAAAACAGAAGTGGGATAGACAGAGTGTTGAGAAAAGTAGGCAGGAGCACAAGGAGATAAGGCAGCAAGGTAAAGAGGGATGTAGCGAAAGCCAAGGAAAAGGCATATAAGGAGCTGTATGAGAGGTTGGACACTAAGGAAGAAGAAAAGGATTTATACCTGATTGGCCAGGCAGAGAGACCGAGCTGGGAAGGATGTACTGCAAGTTAGAGCAGTAAAGGATGGAGAGGGAAATGTGTTGACTAGTGGGGAGAGTGTGTTGAGAAGGTGGAGGGAGTATTTTGAGCAGCTGATGAATGAGGAAAATCAGAGAGAGAGAAGGTTGGATGATGTGAAGTTGGTAAAGCAGGATGTAGATAGGATTAGTAAGGAGGAAGTGAGAGCAGCGATTAAGAGGATGAAGAGTGGAAAGTCGGTTGGACCAGATGACATACCTGTAGAAGCATGGAGATGGTAAGGAGAGATGGCAGTGGATTTTTAGCCAGATTGTTTAACAAGATTCTGGAAGGTGAGAAGATGCCTGAGGAATGGAGAAGGAGTGTGCTGGTACCAATCTTTAAGCATAAGGGAGATGTGCAGACCTGCAGTAACGTCAGGGGAATTAAGTTGATCAGTCACAACATGAAGTTATGGGAAAGAGTAGTGGAAGCCAGGCTGAGAGAAGAGGTGACCATCTGTGAGCAACAGTATGGTTTCATGCCGAGGAAGAGCACCACAGATGCCTTATTTGCTTTGAGGATGTTGATGGAGAAGTATAGAGAAGGTCAGAAGGAATTGCATTGTGTATTTGTGGATTTAAAGAAAGTTTGACAAGGTGCCAAGAGAGGAGTTGTGGTATTGTATGAGGAAGTCAGGTGTGTCAGAGAAGTATGTGAGGGTGGTGCAGGACATGTATGAGGACAGTGTGACAGCAGTGAAGTGTGCAGTAGGAACGACAGACTGGTTCAGGGTGAGGGTTGGACTACATCAAGGATCGGCCCTGAGCCCTTTTCTGTTTGCAGTGGTGATGGACAGGTTGGCGGACGAGGTCAGACAGGAGTCTCCTTGGACAATGATGTTTGCGGATGATATTGTGATTTGTGGTGAGAGTAGTGAGCAGGTTGAGAAGAGCCTGGAGAGGTGGAGATATGCGCTGGGGAGAAGGGGAATGAAAGTCAGTAGGAGTAAGACAGAGTACATGTGTGTGAATGAGAGGGAGGGCAGTGGAGTGCGGTTGCAGGGAGAAGAGGTGGAGAAGGTGGAGGAGTTCAGGTACCTGGGGTCAACAGTGCAAAGTAATGGAGAGTGTGTTAGAGAAGTAAAGAAAAGAGTGCAGGCAGGGTGGAGTGGTCGGAGAAGAGTGACAGGAGTGATTTGTGATAGTAGGGTATCTGCAAGAATAAAAGGGAAAGTTTATAGGACTGTGGTGAGACCTGCGATGTTGTATGGATTAGAGACAGTGACATTGAGTAGAAGACAGGAGGTGGAGCTGGAGGTAGCAGAGCTGAAGATGTTGAGGTTTTCGTTGGGAGTGACGAGGATGGACAAGATTAGAAATTAGTTTATTAGAGGGACAGCGCATGTAGGATGTTTTGGTGACAAGGTGAGGAAGGCGAGATTGAGATGGTTTGGACATGTGCAGAGGAGGGACTTCAATTATATTGGTAAAAGAGTGCTGAGGATGGAGCCACCAGGTAGGAGGAAAAGAGGAAGGCCAAGGAGGATGTTCATGAATGTGGTGAGGGAAGACATGCAGGTAGTTGGTGTGAAAGAGGCAGATGTAGAGGACAGTGTGGTATGGAGATGGATGATCCGCTGTGGCGACCCCTAATGGGAGCAGCCGAAAGAAGAAGAAGAAGATATAATGTAGGTATATTATACAGTTGTTACTATTATTAGAACTGTTATTGTTAGTATTAATAATTTCTTTTATCACTATTCACAAGATTTTTGAAAAAATCTCTGCTAGAGCAAAATAGCTAAATAGATATTGGCCTATTAAAGTTGCCATAAAGAGAGACAGACTGACTCTAAAGTCCAACCTTCTTCTAAACCTAATAAGTTTAAACCTCAACAAACAGGACTGTTATGACTGAGTTGTTCTAACGTTGGAAGACAATGTTCCTAACAAAGAGCACATTCATATGCAGCCTATGCATTGCTCCCTTTAATAGAGAGTCAGATAATTCTAGATAATATAATCAAGCCCTTGATTTCATAAGGCCTTGATTCATTTTGAATGCTGGATAAGAGAGAACAGGAAAATAAAACAAGCTTTTTTTCGGATTGTGAGGATATTGCATGAAGCAAAGGTTAGTAAAATAGGGCTGGGCTCCCAAACAGATCAATAAGAGGGAACATGAAACACGCTGAGAGAGAAGTGACAGCAGCTGAGCCATAGTGTGGACCTGGGACGCTGGACAAAGTTCAGGGTAGGGAGTTAAAAAGACAGACTTCTGTCACACCTGTATATACACATACACACAAACACACACAATATTATACTGGTGCTTGGAGGGAATAATTTTGAAGGTTTGACCAAAACAAGAGTCATGTAAAAGGTGAGTTTGTGTCTCTTTTTAAACTGCTTAGATTTTACAGGTAATAAAAAAATATATGATTTTTTAAAATTACAATCCAGCAAACCAAAACATGATTTTTGTATATGGCAACTGAATTGCAATGGTAATAAAGGAGAAACAGAGGTAAAATGAAAGATTAAGCCCAATTAATAAGTAATACATTTTTATGTAGTTTTGAGCAAACACATTACAATACAATTTTCTCCCACAAAATGCTGCTTTTTTCCACATTAATAGTGATCATGAAAAATGTAAATAACAATAATAAATACAGTTATTACATGACCTCTTTTCACTAAATTGTTTTAAAGATTTAAAGATGCATATGTGATAAATGTGACAAAAGTGAGCCTGAAAATTTAATTTTTTTGCACTGCGCATTTAAAACTTTTGAATCTACCCAAAATAATGAGCACCAATTCCCTAGCAAGGTAAATATACAAGGTTCTTTTATGCATTTATGTGATAATAGTGAATAATTGATAGAGTTATAAATAAGGAAGATAAACTATCATGAGGTCAAAAGTCTAAATATATACTATATGACTGAAAGCATTTGGACATCCAACCATTATGCTCATGTGAGCATTTTTGACATCCTATTCCTGATACGGTTGAAGATTTGATTTTCTGGCTTACCAAACACTTTTTAAAGTGTGATTTTGGGGGTTTGTGTTCATTCACCCTCAAGCGCAACAGTGATTTCAGGCAATGGTGTTGGGGAAGAAATCCTGGGGTGCAGTCAGTGTCCCAGTTCATCCCAAAAACGTGTTTAGTGGGAGTGAAGTCAAAGCTCTGTGTGGGCCACTTGAGTGCTTTCACTTTAAACTTGGCAAAACATGTCTCCAGTGACAAGGACATTGTCATGCTTAAATAGGTTTGGACCTCCAGCAATGAGAAATTGCTTCAGCATATAAAGAAATCAAAGGCAATTCTCACAGCTCAATGGTTCCCGGCTGGATTCCTGAGCTGTGGGTTTTTTTGTGTTGTTTTGCTGTTTCCTCCAAGATTTCCAGTTTCATTACACAGTTTAAAAACATGCAGAAAAGGTAGATTAGGTGGTTATGTTAAATTTTCTGTAGGTTTGAATGACTAGGATAATGTGTTCCTCTTAATGAATAAATAAATGAATGAATACATAGCAGGTTTTACATTGTATTGATACCTAGTTGTTGTTTTTTTTTAGGAAATTAAATTGAAATGTTTTATCATCTAAGAATCATTATCACACTGCTGTTGTTTAAAATCTTAACATTTTATTTTAAATAAATGGGCATCACATGCAATAACAAAAACGCTCATAGTTCAAGTAATAGCTCAAGCAATAATAATTAGATTAGTCTATTAAAAATACATTATGTGGAATATCGCAAAATACATCTCAGACATCCCCATCAAGACAGCCAGATCACAGACTGAAAAAGGTAAGGGCACGTTACACTGTCAGTGTTCTTTCTCTTTATCTGTCGGTTCAATATACTGTGGTGTCTCAGGCGCACATTGAATCAGAACATATCTATTTGTTATCTGGACTAAAGCAATGTACACAAGCAATGCACTTTCGAGCTTAAACTAATACTAAACATTGTTTACATTAACTGATAACCTACTCTCAGTGACTGGGGACAATGCCTCAGAATAACACAACAGGTAACTAGAGGTCAATATAAATATTAATGAATATAGAATACACACACGCTTAGATAGACTTCACAGGAAAGCTTTTATGTTTCTGTTCACTCTTTGTATAATGGGAATTAAACCATATTTAAATTAACAAGCCTTTTCTCTTTTACCCCAGATGCAATTCAAGTCAAGCTAACTACAGCTAAATCATCCTGCAACTGGAACAAACATGGCAACCAGCAAAACTAACAGTAAGGTGGTGCATCGTGCTAATGGACAGGAATCTCATAGTAATTCTTCTTCCACAGAGAACCGACCTGTCAGACAGGGTGGGTTTGAATCCATCACATCTTTCAATTCAATAAAAACATAAAATATAAATTATTTTAAAATATACTAAAATATTATTATGGTGAGTGATTTAAAGTGCATTGGATAGCCAGTGAGCAGAAAGCTGTTTATGTTTGCAGATGCCAAAAATACTGAGGATATGCTGCAGTGGACAATGCATGTAGAGGTAAAAGAACTTGTTGGAGTTATGGAATGTCAACTATTATACATTTCTGGGCAAATATTTTGCTTATTTATATATTGTAAATGTCCCATTAGGGTGAATAAAGTATCTATCTATCTATCTATCTATCTATCTATCTATCTATCTATCTATCTATCTATCTATCTATCTATCTATCTATCTATCTATCTATCTATCTATCTATCTATCTATCTATCTATCTATCTATCTATCTATCTATCTATCTATCTATCTATCTATCTATCATCTATTCATATTTGCAAATTATTGTTCATACAATTAGCAATTCATTGTTGTTCAGTTCAGTGTTGATGATCTTTAAACAGGTGATTAGATGAGTAGTTGAACAATTTCGTTAAATCCAGACGTGTGTTCTCTCCAAACTGTTCAATGCAGCAAAAGTAAATGAGCAAATGGTCCACATCAAGTCTCAAGTCTGCATGTGTTTAATTAATACTAATTTTCTGTCAATGATTTGTTGTTAAGAGCATTTAAAGCTTAATATTTTGTGGTTTTGGGCTTTGCCCATTTCCCCAGGAGTGTACAACATTACAGGTCATGCTGCCTCTTATCTGCTTTAAAAGCAATCTGTCTTTGTAACACATGCTGATAAAACACTCTTCCTTCAACAGCGGATAAAAACTGAGGTCATCAAGCATGCAAAAGCTCAGATAAGTGAAATGTTGGACAAAGTGCTTACAGACTCATTGCAATCATTATCCCAAAGCACACATTCCAATGCAGTGGAGAATGCTCAACAGACTGATGGAAATGCTAGGAGGTAAAATAGTCAAATATCACTATATTTTCCAGTTCTTTGCAGTAATATACACTTCAGTCTTGCAATCTTTATGATTTCAGACATAGAATACAGGATGGAAAGGTGTTTGTGGCCAGACAGTCCATGCTTGAGTAAGGATGAAGAGAAGATTTTATTGTCTGTAATGAAGTTTATATTTATATGTAAGTGTTCTACAGGCTTTTTTTCTTTTTCTCTAGTGAGCTGTTTGAGATCAGTCACATCCAGACAATTTATCACATGTTCATTGCTGCTCTATTGCTCTTCATCATCAGCACATTAGCAGTGGATTTCATTGACCAGGGCAGGTGTGTTTGCCATTTCTATTCTACACCTCTCTGGTCCAAAAAGTCATAACAGATGAACCAACTCTGCCACATACTGCTCTTGACATGTTTTTTTGTTTTCCTTATTTCAGGCTGGTTCTAGAATTTGACTTATTCTTTTATGCCTTTGGTCAGCTGGGAACTGTCATTTGGGCCTGGTTTATCATGTTCATTTACACTCTTCTTGGACCATACCATATTCTTAACCAGTGGAGTGAACTGTACAGTCAATACCAGTGGAAGATGTTAGTGTCAGTAGCAACAGCTGTGGTGCTGTTGGGAGCTCAGATGAGTGTTCTGGGGTATTTTCCTGTGTATGTCGTCCTGCACTACCAGTTGCCCCCAGCATCACGCTTCATCATCATCCTTGAACAGGTATTGTGAGAATATATTACAAAAATATAAGAAATTATAATAGTGTACCAAGCACCATAAAATAGTCACAATTGAAATGCTCAGAGACAGGAGTCTAATAATCGTACATTGACATTCTTAGTTTAATTGTGTGTATACCCGATTTACTGTTAATAACAAAGTTGAACATTGTCCATTTTACTTCACCACAGGTAACACAATCACTTACAATAAATGTAACCAAAGTGTTGGACAAAGAAAACGGTACAATACAGCTTATGCAAATAATGCAATTTCATCCATGGCTGATCTAATCAGCAAAGAAGAGGCCAAAGGCCAGAAGGAGAGCATATTGTAAAGAGAATCAAGTAGATTACAATGGGGTTTGTAAATGTGAACAGACAGAGATATAGAGAAACTGCTGTAAAGAAACCAAACTTAAACTAGAGAGAATTGATAATAAAGTATGTCATCATGCAGTGAAAAGCAAAGATAACTGAGATAAGCAATGAGTAATGAGATAAGTATAAGATAATGCTTCAATCACAGCAGCACTTAGGAGGTCTTTAAAGGTTCTTCACTTTGACAGGAATTATTATTTCACTGCTAGGATATACCTATAGATTATCAGATATGCTGTCATGTATATAGTCCGCTCTGAAACTATTGTTCAAATTCAATGATAAAACGTCAGTAGAAATTGGTTATGACATGATTATTCCACTGTCCTGGAGTTTCAGATCATGAGCAGGTCCCTTCTTTTTTCACACTTTGGATTTCTATGCTGCTTTAAAAACTTTTGTGTTTCATCTCTTATTTGTCATTTGAATTTTTGAAGTCTTCAGTGACATGTTCATGGGCCTGAACAAAAACTGGATATTTAGAGCTATTAATTGTTAAACAATCAATCTAACAGGTCACACTTGGCCAACAAGAAACACATCAGTCACTTTTTTCCAATATTTTGAACAGCTTAATAATGGCTGGGTTCAAACAAATGACATCAATTTCTATTATGCATTTTAAAAAAAATATTGCAATCCCAATGTCTTATTTGTTTTGGGCCGTTTTGTCTAATTATGGCGTGATACCAAGTTGGAATCATATTCAACACAGTTTATTTTTATGGAACTTGTATAAAACCTGAGCTAATTATCCAATTCATGCCAGATACGATTCCTGATGAAAAGCTACTCCTTTATGCGGGAGACGGTGGTGGCAGTCCTTAGAGACAAATCAAAAAAAGGTAATTGTACTTTGATGGTTTACAGAATATGTGCTTTAGATGTTTTAGTGTTTTGTGAGTCCTGCAGAACTAATTTGGATTACATTGTTTCAATAGACAGTATGGCACAATGGGTCACTTGCTCATGTCTTCATAGGATTCTTCCCAAAAACCTCCACATCTACTTAGTTCAATTGTTTACTTTAAATTACTTTAAAAAGTGTATATGTGTTCATGGTGTCCAGCACTGACATCCTATACAAAGAGACCCTGACTAGCGGTTACTGAAGATAAATCAAATTTTGAATGTATACGTTACCAATATAATATTTCAGAACAATTAAAAATATATAAGTTTTAAAATGACTGCCTGGTGATTAAACTGTGATGATTTTTAGGTATTTTTCATTTTGTATGTGTGTTCCAGGTGAAGCTGCCAGATTTCCGACTCTTTCCAGTTATCTATATTTCCTGTTTTGCCCCACTCTTATCTACAGGGAGTCATACCCTCGGTAAATAACCTTCATTTTGTAATCACTAGAACAAACTTGTTCTCAAAGACAACTAATGGTGTATATCAAAAACAAAATAATTGTGTTTAACATTGGGATATTTATTCTCAGAAATCCTTATATTAGATGGAACTATGTGAGGAGGAACTTTGCAATGGTAACCGAGTTTCAGATGTTAATCATATTACTCCTATGATATTAATGTTGTAATCTATTCAAACTTCTGATATTTTATAATATGTATGATCCTTGTGAATTATTCATGCTGCTGTAGATTTTGGGAAGTCTGTTCTACCTCTACTTTATCCTGGTCCGTCTGGTTATTCCTGTGTATATGAATGAGAGCAATCAGCCTTTCAGTCGACGCACTTTGGTTCTGGCTGTGTTTCACTCAACTTTACCAGGTACCTAGGACAGATTCACACACACACACACACACACACACACACACACACACACACACACACACACACACACACACCCTCCTCAAACATTTACACATTATGCTGAATTATAACCTAGAGTTGAACTTGCTTGTTGGTTGCATAAGTATTCAATTATCTGGGTTAATACTGGGTAGAACCACCATTGTTTGCAGTAACAGCTGCAAGTCTTCTGGGATATGTCTCTATCAGTTTTGCTTATCTTGATATCTTCATACTTTTGCCCATCCTTCTTGACAAAATTGCCCAAGGTATGTCAGAGGTTACAGCAACAGAAATAAATACTTATGCACTTACAAATTACGTTAAATAAATTTTGCATGCTGTCAGAGATGGCAAAAGTACACACATGCAAGTTTTAAAAGACTCTGGTAAAAGTTAAAGTACTGACTAAAATTTTTTACTCAAGTTAAATAAAAAACCTTCCTTTCGGCTTCGCCCATTAGGGGTTGCCACATCCGCATGTTCGATTTGGCACGTTTTTACGCTGGATGCCCTTCCTAACGCAACCCTCCCCATTTATCCGGGCTTGAGACCGGCACTAAGAGTGCACTGTCTTGTGCTACCCTAATGGCTGGAATTTTTTACTCAAGTTAAAGTAAAGAAAACTGGGCTCCGACATGTACTGAAGTAAAAAAGTGGTCATTACTACTACTTGTTTTAGTGTCACACTGGTAACTGGACCACACATCATATTAACATATTAATACAAATGAATAAAAAATGTCGTTATCTAATAAATGTATCCAGGCTGAACATCCACCATATAGAACACGAGCAGAGAAAAGATGATGATGATCAGTTGATCAGGAATGTTTCTGTTCTCAGTCATGTTTAGATTGCTGACTCCCCCTGTCTCATTCACGTCAGCCTCATATTTCTTGTTGCCTTCTGCCTTACACATTGTTAGCTTTGAAAGCTAGCGTACATCTGTAGTGTGTGAGAGCCAGGAAAGTTACACCAGTGATAGATTAAAAAAGCTGCACAATGACAAAAAATAGGTTGATGAAAAATGGCGAACAATGAAAAGAAAAAATATTGATATTTTACCAAATAGATTACAACTAAAGTAATGAGCCTGGTTTAAAAATGTAAGAAGGAGAAAGTACAGATATTTGTGTAAAAATATGTACGGTATTTTTCGGACTATAAGCCGCTACTTTTTTCCCACGTTTTGAACCCCGCGGCTAATTTATGGATTTTTCCTGGGTTTTTCCGGGTTTCACAAACTTCAAGCCAAAAAACTGAGCGACATAACATTAGACCAATGAAATTTCCGAACGGAAACAAAAAAACGCACCTCACCTGTGTTCTGAGCTGCATGGCATCAGGAGAAAAAACTTCCACCGGTGGCGCACGACGATGCCAAAAGATAAACTCCTCAGAGAAATACAGTACAGGTACCTTGACCTACGAGTTTAATTCGTTCCATGGACGAGCTCGTATCTCAATTTGCTCGCACATCAAATCAGTTTTCCATATTGAAAATACTTAAAATTGCATTATCCGTTCCAACCTTCAAAATGACACCCCGTTTTTATGTTTCATGTAAATGTAAATAGTTGTCAGAAAAAATAAATAGTTAAGTACTGATACCAGAAAAACCTGAAAAAGTATTTGTACTTCATTACTTCCCATCTCTGCAAACTATACAGATTCCACTGCTATATGATTGAGCAAAACTATAGGAAGTGACAGTAAATAACACTTTATATTATACATTTACATTTTATACATTTCTTGATTTTTTTCCAGGCTTGTACTGTAGATTCTTTCAGTCATTATTTGTTTTGTCAGTTCTCTCTTGTCTCCACTTTAGCAGGTGAAAAGCATACACAATGGTATTAAGATCTGGTGATTGACTTGGCAAGCCTAAAAACTTCCACTTTCCCACAAATGAAGTCTTTTGTTGTTTTGACAGTGTGTTTTGGCTTATTGTGTTGCTGCATGATGAAATTCATTCCAATTAGGTGCTGTTAAATGGCAGATAGAATATTTCTGCAGACTTCTAAATTCAGTCTGCTTCTACCATCATAAGTTACATCATCAATAAAGAATAATAAGCCTGTTCCAGAAGTAGCCATGCAAGCCCAAACCATAACAATATCTTGACTGTGCTTGACCGTATTTTTTGGATCATGAGCAGATTCTTTCTTTCTCCACACTTTGGCCTTTATATCACATTGGTAGAGGTTAATCTTACTATCATAACTTTGAATTCAATTTAATTCATTTTTATTTATATAGCACTTTTAACAATGGACATTGTCTCAAAGCAGCTTTACACAGATAATGTGCTAAGAAAGAATGAATAAGATGTTCTTTAAAAGTATAAGTTTTTCCCTAATGAGCAAGCCAGTGGTGACTGTAGCAAGGAAAATCTCCCTGAGATGGCATAAGAAAGAAACCCTGAGAAGGACCAAATTAAAGAGGGAATCAATCCTCATCTGGTATCACCGAATGTCCATTTATTACAGCTTAATGATGTTGAGGTGTGTAGTGATGGTGACATTAAATACAACTCTGCATTTCTTTTTTAATTCCCATCCGACCATCTAAATCTTACATCTGATGATCTTTGCATTTTGTGGTATAACCTCTATATTTAGACTCTTGAGGTCTAAACTCTTTGAATAGTGGATTATGATCCCTTCACCCCTGTCCTGACTGGGTTTTTCTTTGCAACTCTCAATTTTTTTCTAGCGATTAATGTTGTTGTCCTTGGTCAATCTGTTCAGTGGATGTTTAATATTAAAATCCCAAATGTCTTCACTAAGTGAAAAAAACAAAAACAAAATAAAAACACCTTGCTGTTCCAATACTTTTGGAGGGGACTATAGCTGTGCAATTTGCTTTTAATTTGAGGTAACAATGAAATATTGAATGTAGCTTAACTTTATGATGATAAATAATACTAAATAATTTGCATAAAAAAATGCTTTCTTCTAAACAGTTATTAATATTTACAGAAAGAAGTGTTATAAAGAGCTGGACATATTCCAAAACTGAAATACAGAAATTACACTGGGGAACTAATGTCATATTTATTGCTATATAATTGTCAATAAATTGCATAGTTACCCCATATATGACAATATACATTATTTATGGTCGGTAAAAGCACACTCCAACACACATACGTGCACACATTGAAGCGGGTAGAGGTAGACAATTCAAACTCTTCAGACGTGATGTGAGGTATATAACTGTTGCACAAGATATTGAGCAAAATAGGTCTGTACATGTTTTTGTGTATGTGTTTCTGAAAGCTTGTCCAAAGTTCTATAACACAGTTTCATAAACTCACAGAACCTATAACAAAAAAATCTAAAATACTTATTTCTGTATATTGTTTAATGCAACTTTATGCTTATTCATATTGCTTTTTAAAGTACATGTATGTGCTTGTTTATCTCTGTCAGGTATGCTGATGCTCCTACTAGGCTTTTTTGCTTTTCTGCACTGTTGGCTCAATGCCTTTGCTGAGATGCTCCGCTTTGCTGATCGGATGTTTTACAAAGTGAGAAATCTCATCCACCAAAAACTTTATTACATATATATATATATATATATATATATATATATATATATATATATATATATATATACAGTACAGACAAAGTTTGACACACCTTCTCATTCAAAGAGTTTTCTTTATTTTCATGACTATGAAAATTGTAGAGTCACTGAAGGCATCAAAACCATGAATTAACACATGTGGAATTATATACATAACAAAAGTGTGAAACAACTGAAAATATGTCATATTGTAGGTTCTTCAAAGTAGCCACCTTTTGCTTAGATTACTGCTTTGCACACTCTTGGCATTCTCTTGATGCCTACTTTGAAGAACCTACAATATGACATATTTTCAGTTCACTTTTTTGTTATGTATATAATTCCACGTGTTAATTCATAGTTTTGATGCCTTCAGTGTGACTCTACAATTTTCATAGTCATGGAAATAAAGAAAACTCTCTGAATGAGAAGGTGTGTCCAAACTTTTGGTCTGTACTGTATATATAATATATATACTTTTGGTCTGTACTGTATCTGTGTCTGAATTCCGAGAAGATCCAAAAAAAATAGAACCTCAAGGTTTCAAGGTTTCAACCAGCAGCTTTAAAAAAAAAGAATACATAAATATACATTATGAATTAAATATAATGCATAAATAAACAATATGCACTTAACATAAATATAATTTTTTTGTTCTATTCACCTTTTTTTTTTGCCTTTGATATTTTTTTGCAATTATGGCATCAGGTAAGGAGTCAGTGTAACAAATGCATCAGTAAATGCATTTAAATAGATATCTAAAACCTTGCCAGTGAAGTGTATGCTGTAAAGTGGGTTTCATAGAATAAGATTACACAGTAGTAAAGAATTTCATCATGTGGTTGGTTTCCCCAAGCTGCAACACATTATTATTATAATTATTATTATTGTTATTAAAATTATTATATTAGTATATATATATATATATATATATATATATATATATATATATATATATATATATATATATATAAAATGAAAACATTAAATACAATATCTCATCTCTTTCTTATGATTAGGACTGGTGGAACTCCACCTCCTTCGCTAATTATTACCGCACCTGGAACATTGTGGTGCATGACTGGCTCTATTATTATGCCTACCGGGATTTCCTCTGGGTAAGACAGTGTATATCCTCATTTTACCTATAATTATCTCAACATACATAGTGTCTGTACAAGACTCTAACTGAAACACTAAATTCTGCTAATCTCGATCATCCCTTTCTCTCATCTTCTTCTCAGTTATCAGGCCATCGTCTCCGTTCACTAGCCACCCTGTCTGTGTTTGCAGTTTCAGCTTTTGTTCATGAATATGCTTTTACAATGGGCTTTGGCTTTTTTTACCCTGTGATGTTTTGTCTTTTCGCAATTATTGGAGGTAAGAAAGAAAAACACAAAGTACCTTGCTAATATGCATGCTTCTTCCTGGGATGATATAAATTTTTTTTGTAAAAGAGATTAAAACATGTTTTGTGGAAATCCTGCTTTAAATACATTTATTTGCACTTTAAATGCATGTTTTTTATGTACAGTATCTCAAAAAAGTAAGTACACCCCTCACATTTCAGCAACAATTTTATTATAGCTTCTTGAGGAACAATACTCTAGAAATGAAACTTTTAGAGTAGTCAGTGTGCAGCTTGTATCACAGTACAGTTTTACTGTCTTTTAAAAACTCAACATACAGCCATTATTGTCTAAATAACTGGTAACAAAAGTTAGTACACCCTAAGTAATAACAGCTGTACATCATGAAACCTATTCATCATGTTCATGTTTTTGTCTGATTGACAGGACCCTACAAATCTCTGTATCTTGCAGCTCAAATTTAGTTATTTGAGATCAATTCTCTCATACTGACCACTGTGTGTTTAACATGTCACCTCATGGCAAAGAAAACTCTGAATGAGAAGGTGTGTCCAAACTTTTGGTCTGTACTGTATATATAATATATATACTTTTGGTCTGTACTGTATCTGTGTCTGAATTCCGAGAAGATCCAAAAAAAATAGAACCTCAAGGTTTCAAGGTTTCAACCAGCAGCTTTAAAAAAAAAGAATACATAAATATACATTATGAATTAAATATAATGCATAAATAAACAATATGCACTTAACATAAATATAATTTTTTTGTTCTATTCACCTTTTTTTTTTGCCTTTGATATTTTTTTGCAATTATGGCATCAGGTAAGGAGTCAGTGTAACAAATGCATCAGTAAATGCATTTAAATAGATATCTAAAACCTTGCCAGTGAAGTGTATGCTGTAAAGTGGGTTTCATAGAATAAGATTACACAGTAGTAAAGAATTTCATCATGTGGTTGGTTTCCCCAAGCTGCAACACATTATTATTATAATTATTATTATTGTTATTAAAAATTATTATATTAGTATAAAAAAAGTATATATATATATATATATATATATATATATATATATATATATATATATATATATATATATATATATATATATATAAAATGAAAACATTAAATACAATATCTCATCTCTTTCTTATGATTAGGACTGGTGGAACTCCACCTCCTTCGCTAATTATTACCGCACCTGGAACATTGTGGTGCATGACTGGCTCTATTATTATGCCTACCGATTTCCTCTGGGTAAGACAGTGTATATCCTCATTTTACCTATAATTATCTCAACATACATAGTGTCTGTACAAGACTCTAACTGAAACACTAAATTCTGCTAATCTCGATCATCCCTTTCTCTCATCTTCTTCTCAGTTATCAGGCCATCGTCTCCGTTCACTAGCCACCCTGTCTGTGTTTGCAGTTTCAGCTTTTGTTCATGAATATGCTTTTACAATGGGCTTTGGCTTTTTTTACCCTGTGATGTTTTGTCTTTTCGCAATTATTGGAGGTAAGAAAGAAAAACACAAAGTACCTTGCTAATATGCATGCTTCTTCCTGGGATGATATAAATTTTTTTTGTAAAAGAGATTAAAACATGTTTTGTGGAAATCCTGCTTTAAATACATTTATTTGCACTTTAAATGCATGTTTTTTATGTACAGTATCTCAAAAAAGTAAGTACACCCCTCACATTTCAGCAACAATTTTATTATAGCTTCTTGAGGAACAATACTCTAGAAATGAAACTTTTAGAGTAGTCAGTGTGCAGCTTGTATCACAGTACAGTTTTACTGTCTTTTAAAAACTCAACATACAGCCATTATTGTCTAAATAACTGGTAACAAAAGTTAGTACACCCTAAGTAATAACAGCTGTACATCATGAAACCTATTCATCATGTTCATGTTTTTGTCTGATTGACAGGACCCTACAAATCTCTGTATCTTGCAGCTCAAATTTAGTTATTTGAGATCAATTCTCTCATACTGACCACTGTGTGTTTAACATGTCACCTCATGGCAAAGAACTCTCTGAAAATTTGAGAATTAGAATTGTTGCTCTCTGCAAAGAAGGCCTAGTCTTTCAGTGCTACCAGCATTGCTTTAGAGGGTGCAGAAGCAGAAGTTCTGCTTGTCAGTGCTCAGACCATATGCCTCACACTGCAACAAGTCGGTTCGTCCCAGAATAAAGCATCTTTTGAAGTTGGCTCACAAGAAAGCTCGCATACAGTTTGCAAAAGACAACTTGTCCAAGAGCATAAATAACTGGAACCATGTCCTGTGGTCTTTAAGTACTAAGATAAACTTGTTTGGCTCAGATGGTTTCTACAGTCAAGCATGGTAGTGGTAGCTTTATGTTTTGGGGCTGCATGAGAGCTGCTCGCACTGTGGAGCTGTGGTTCATTGAGGGAAACATGGATTTCAATATGCGCTGTGACATTCTGAAGCAGAACATGACCCCTCCCTTCAGAAAATGGACTAAAAGGCATGAAAACGACCCCAAATTCACCCCCAAGATGACAACTGCCTTGCTGAAGGTGAAGCTGATGGAGTGGCCAAGTATGTCTTCGAACCTGAACCTTATTGAGCACCTGTGAGGCATCCTCAAATGGAAGGTAGAGAAGTGTCATGTGTCTAACATCCAGCAGCTCTGTGGTGTCTTTATGGAGTGGAAAAGGATCCCAGGAACCTCCTGTGCAGCTCTGGTGAATTTAATGCCCAGGAGGATTAAGGCAGTGCTAGATAACAATGGTGCTCACAAAAAATATTGATACTTTGGACACAGTTTTGACATGTTCAGTTAGCGTTTTGGCACTTTCCCATTTGTTGGCAGCTATTGAGATAATAATAGCTAATATATATATATATATATATATATATATATATATATATATATATATATATATATATATATAGTATATTCAGAAGATATACTAAAATGGTTGCTGAAATGTACTTACATTTTTTGTGAGATACTATATATGTATATTGTTAGAAATACAAACATGTTTCTATTATCACAGTATTGTTCAACTTCACCCTCAATGACAAGCGCAAGGGTCCTATGTGGAATATTATTATGTGGACATGTCTGTTCATTGGCCAAGGTGTGCAGGTGTGCTTATACTGCCTGGAATGGTATGCTCAGATTCACTGTCCACGTTCTGGGGTAAGAGATATAAAACCATTACATGACTTTACTATTTACAAAGAATAGCAGATATTGGATCATATTAACATGGTTCATAGCTGTTGTAATAAATGTTGTGAAACTTTAAAATTTGCAGTCAATAGGAGGAGACTCTAACTAAAATGTATAGTAGCAACAGTACTGCTATGGCCACCTGATGGTGCTGGAGGAGCAAATTAAATCTGAAAGCTTTCATACAGTACTAATATCTCATTCATTCTTTGTGTGTGTGTGTGTGTGTGTGTGTGTGTGTGTGTGTGTGTGTGTGTGTGTGTGTGTGCACGCTTATTTCCTACATACAGACTGGGTTCTGGGAGTTGGTGACACCAAAATCCTGGACATGTAATTATAAGGGATAACATCTAATGCAGTCTAATGCTGGTACAGTCTCATGCCACAGTGTTGTCTCCTATGATGACTGCAACAAATCTAGGCTTAATAAAAGGCAATATCATCATCATCATCATCATCATCATCATCATCATCATCATCATCATCATCTTCAATCATTATCATCATCATCATCATTAGTTTTGTGGACACTAACCCATCAAACTCATATCTGGGCCGTTTCTAAACTGTTGCTCAAATCACAAATATTATTTACTCTTATGCATGTATTTCTTTTCGACTGTATATTATTGTGCTGTGTAGCTCTTGTTCATATAATTAAATGGTCAACACAGATTTTATAAAACCTGCTTTTATTTACTGACATTGAAATGATTACTGCTCATATAAAAAAAGCTAATGTATTTGTTCTGTTCTCTGAAACAACACTTATAGTAAACTTATTAGTTTTCACATTTTTTATATATAATTTACCCAGTAAAATTCCATATCTCGTCAGTGTCGCAAAATTTCAGTACTGGTTCAGTCTTTGCTCCACATTTGATTCCATTGCTCCTCCATTGGTTTATCTAGTAATTTGATATATGACATGCAGATAACATGCCACACAGAAAAGCAAAACCTGCATTGCATTGCTCTCACTAATCTGATCTCTTCAGTAAAAATCATTCAAACTGGGATTGGTTAGTTAAGAATTAAAGGTGAAATGATGTAATTCTAAGCAATTCAGCTTCGTCAGTACTTTGCATTGTAGTGTTAAAATGAAATACAATCATTGTCCAATTGCAACTGTCATATAGCATTAGTCTTTTTATCTTGAACTTTCTGGAATTAATATGACTAATATGACAGTTTCATGGTGAAACTGAGCAACAGTTCACTGAGCAATTTGTCACATTGGAGAGTATATAGTTTACTGATTTTGTTTTATATATATATATTGATTGTATTTTTATGATTGTATTTTCTGCCACAATGTATATTTGCAACTGGTCACATCAAGTGACCCCTTTTACATGTGCATGCACAGTAGTATACAGAAATGAAGCTGTCCTGAAACACATCAGGAATATTTAGCCACATAATCACACTCTATTTAATAACATAACTGGAAGCATTTAGAATACAAACACTATCAGCACAGCCGTTTGTGTGTTCAAATAGTTAACAAGTCCTGCTAGACTGAGACATCATGCATGTACAAGTATCATCACACAACCCAGAATAAAGGTCAGCAATAAGTAGAATCTACTACTGGATTAATAGTAGGATGGGCAAATAAATTTTTATATAACAAGTCAGATTCTGTCAGTCATTCATATGTGTCTGTAGCTTCTGAGAGATTTTTTTGTTAAAGAAGGGAGAGTTGATTGGTCAAAGTTAAAAACAGACTCAAAAAGGAGAAATGTGAACATCCTTTTGGTTTTTTGTTGTTTTTTTAACCATAAAGAGGAGTATAGAAACATGTGACAGTTTAAATATGGTTTGTGTAACCGTTATCTTTTTAGTTTGTCTAATTGATTATGTTATTTAATTTTTTTACATAAACTCAACAAAGCCCAACCAGGTCATTGCAATTTATTTAATATTTAATAATGATGGCTTTTAAGAACTATATATATTACATATAAGAATTGGTATCAGTATCCACTATACTGGTTTTTCCAAGTACTTGGCTGGTAAAGAAAATTTAAATAGCAAAAAAAAGGAGTGGTATAGCCCATTCCTAATTCAGACACTTTGAAGTTTACATACAGTCTAACTGACCCTTCCTCCTTAATGACAGAAATAATGGGTTTAATGGCTTAAAGTGCTCTAGTTTTTTCCACTTAGTTATCTGACTTGCAGCCTGACTGGATGAGTTTCACTGTGTAATATCTTTGATGCTGCAATGTTCATTAGTAAGTACATTAGCATGTGTCTTCAATATGGTTGGAAGTGTTACTACCTTTCATACAACCACATGTACTTCCTGAAGGTTCAATTGAATGTGTTTTAGCCATGTGCATTGTAATACTCCAGACTTTTTATGTGGTTCAATCTGAACATGTTCTTTCACTTGACTCTAGTTAGGTTTAAACTTTGTTTATGACATAAGATTTGTGTTTACTGAGTCACTGGCTTTAGGTTGGTTTTGCTTTCTTTGAGTGTTTTTTCAGGCTGCAAATTGTGTCTCATTCTCATTTCAGCCAGTATGCTGTCAAGGCATGTGAGCAACAAGTTCCACACGTCCACATGTGTGGTTAGCTTCCTAGAACTAGAATACCTATCCACTGATGATAGGATAGCATAAAGTTCAGCAATTGTAATCATATAAGAAAATGTGCATACAACGCCGCAAAATAAAAACAGAATGCAATGATTTCAAATCTCATAAGCCCATTTTTATTCACAATAGAACATAGAAAGCATATCAAATGAATAAACTGAGGGAATGTACCATTTAAAGGAAAAAATAAGGTAATTTCAAATGGTTGCAAACCATCCTGAAAAGTTGGGAAAAAGTAAGTGTTATTAAAAATAAACAAGTTTTTTGCAATTTTGCAATTAATTAGGTTAATTGTCAACAGGTTAGTAAGATGATTAGTTATAAATAGTGTATCTTATAGAGGCAGAGTCTCTCAGGAGTAAAGGTAGCAAGAGCTTCATCAATCTGTAAAAGACTATCTACAAATAGTGGAACAATTTCAAAATAATGTTCTTCAACAGCATAACGGTTGAATATCTCATCATTTTACGTTTCATAAATTATCAAAAGTTTAAAAGAATCTAAAGAAATCTCTATGCACAAGGGACAAGGGTGACTATCAATATTGGCCAAGTCATCCACAAATACTGGTACTGTACAGTATGTAAAGATGTATAGAGACAGAAGTGATGCTACACACTGGTATACAAGGCCCTGTCCCAGCTTTTTTGAGACCTCAAATTCAAAATTACCTATTTTTTTTCCTCAAAATAATATATATTCTTTGTGTTTACTGAGAAAACTGAATGTTTTATTGTGAATAGAATATGTATTAATGAGATTTGCAAAACATTGCATCTTGTTTTTAATTTACATTTTACAGTGTCCCAACTTTTTTGGAATTGGTGTTGTATTTAAAAGTTAACCTTTTTTTTAACATGTTCTTTCATTTTTGCCAAGTTATTCTAAAAATTTCAAGGAAAGTTTTTTTGTTGCATTGGATTACACCCATAATCCAATACCATACAACCGTCTGCCTAATATTGTATAGAACCCCTTGTGCCTTCAAAACAGCTCTGACCTATTGAGACATGGACTCCATAAGACCTCTTAATGTGTGATGTGGCATCTGGAACCAAGATGTTATCAGCAGATACTTTGTGTCCTGTTAGTTGTGAACTTGATATTTGTGATACTTAATCTTCAACAATGATTAGGAAGGTTGTATGTGGCAAAGTAACATCCACTTGAATTTGGACCCAATGATTTCAAGTAACACATTTGCCAGAGCATCACTATATATAGTTAATCACTTTCTTTGCATGGTGCATCCTGGTGCCATCCCTTTGCCAGGTACGCGATGCACATGCTGCTGTAATAATGTAAAAGAAAAAGAAAACATGATTTTTTTATCCAGGTCTCCTTCTTCCAATTCTACATGGGCCAGTGCTGATGCTCCAGTATGGTATGGTGACTTAATGTAGTTGGATTGGTAGATACCTATAAATGTAGCTACAAGACAGACAAGACTATTTTACATGAGTTTTGGACCCCTAACTAACTAAGGAACTAGGCTAGAGGTGACATTTCTCTAGCATGTGGAACTTGTGACACTTGTAAATGCTTTTCAAAATTAAACTAACCTCAATGCCTAGAAGTGATAAAGAGGAAGCAGAAGTGTGGTGGATGTTTGATGCATGCAAAGGTTAATTATCTATCTTTGCAGTTATAAATTTTCATTTTGCTTGAATTATATCAATAGGATTGTATGAGAATATATATATGCACAGAGTATATCCACAACTTCACCAGAGGTGTTTTATTGTGGCCTGCATAGACTATATAATTAATTGGGAAGCTAGCATGACATAATGCACGCAGAATATTACACTTTGTCAGTTATCATATAATTGGATCATAGATTTAAAGTTATATGACTATATGGAATATATTTTAACAACAATAATAATAATAATATAAACCTATATGATTAGTTTGGAATATAATTAAAGCCAACATGCGCATTAAAAATTTTTTGGCGAATTTCCGATTCTTTATATTGGCATCTGGGTAAAATTTAAAGAGGACAAGAAAGGCCAGAAGACCCCCTCAGACCCTAGAACTGCCTCTACTTATGCCACAGTGCAAATCCAATGTATTGAAGGCATTAAAAAATGCTAAATGCTTATCCTGAAAGCAGAGTACACATATATAAAGTATAATAGTGCATTATTGAATTGTAATTACACAGAAAGAACACAACACTTTTAAAAACATTGAAGGCAGTGGGCTGGAGCTAAGCGATGGCTCAGTTATTTATAAATACAATGGACTAAATTATTTCAATCAGTGTGTTCGTTTTTAATAATTGATTTGTCGATCCATAAGTCTTTCACCATCTCAATTTTATTAATTATTCATGTCCCTGAATCACAATTACACAGTACAAGCAGACACTGACAATGAAAATAATCACTGTTCACTGTCAACTCTTGCCGAATGAAAGTGTTTTATGGACATCTAATTATTACAATTACAAAATCACAAAAATTAGCTTTATAAAACCAAAATAGGCAATCTATTCATCATTCTAGTTCACATAAAACATACACAAAAGAAGACGGTAAACAGAAAATTCACTTGTGCCTGTTTTATTTTGGGTACATTAATTCTGAGGCCTGATATTTGCATTAGATTGCATTTGCAAGCCTGTCCATGCAAAACTATGCAGAACCATCCAGCAACGGGAAAGAATAAGAATTAAGAAAAAATTGCCATTAGGCTGTAAGCTTTATTAATCCAGAACGTGCATGACAATGTTAATAAGGAGATAAGAGTGTCTCTGCAATTGTAAACATGCATATTAAAAGGCATGTGTTGAGATATTCTTGCTGAAATGGTCACAAGGATAAATTTGCTTTCGGAGCTGAACATTGCAAAGCACTTCGATTATCCTAAAAAGGGCCAAACTGCTGCAGATAAATGTACTTTCTCTTATTTTTTCCACCATAC
The DNA here is from genome assembly GCF_014805685.1 of Silurus meridionalis. Classification (NCBI taxonomy): domain Eukaryota; kingdom Metazoa; phylum Chordata; class Actinopteri; order Siluriformes; family Siluridae; genus Silurus; species Silurus meridionalis. The sequence goes on along the minus strand of NC_060884.1, from coordinate 15,516,878 downwards.
TCAAGACCATTATCCTCTTTTCTTATTCTTACTATTTCATTTAATATACTATAGCTAAATGAGTTCAAAATTGCACAAACAATTACACAGTTGGCTACAGTAAACCGAAATGAAAGTATTCACACAAATGTACAAAAGAAAAAATACATGTATTGAAAAAATACAAAATAAATCCATTTCACAGTACCAATAGCACCTGCAGTGCAATGCAAGACACAAAAAACTCAATAAAACAGAAAAAAAGTCAAATAAAAAATAAAGCTTTTAAAAACAATAACAACATTTAAATTAAGGATCGGTTTGGTTCTTGACCCTCATTGGTCCTGCCAATTTGGCTGGGAAGTTGGCATTTACAAGTTTTTATTTTTATTTGACCTGGATGTTCAGTTTTTGACAGCATTTCCGAGTATGTCTATTTTAAAATGTGTCTACTGGCAGCTTAAGTGCTCTCATAAGTACTGCTTTATTACAGTATACATAAAGCACCAATTAGCCTTTCAGCAGCAGAATATACAGATCATATTCATCAGCATTTTCCCTTTTTTTTCTTTCTTTTTTTTTTTTTTTTTTACAAATTGGTCACGAATCTTTCTAGAAGTTGAATTTATTTTACAGTGTATAGAATCCCTGTTCATTTAATGCAGTATCTGACAAACTATTACTACTATAGTGGCATGGCTCTATTCATTCAGTGGCTCCATGTTGATTTCTAAATTACTGGGATGCTACACACAGTGTTTAGCTTATTCAATACAGTGAAACCTAATCCTCTCACCAAGCCTTTGCTTAATTACAGTACAGAATGCACAAATTGTGTGTGTGTGTGTGGGCTCTGCGTGTATAAGTGGAATGGCCTGTCGTTAACTCTACAGAGATCAGTGCAACATTCTGCTTCATTCTACTGTTTCATTAATACCATAAAATCAATGGTGAAACTTTTATGGCATGCTATATAGGAACATTCTATATAGTTTCTTGTACCAAAAACAGGTTTTGTTAAAAATATCACAACATTTATATATATAAAAAAAAGTTTTAGATGTGGATTGATGCTAATTTGACAACTTCAGGTTTATACCCAACAGTATCAGGCTAATTGTGGCTTAGAAAAAAAGAATGAACTTGTTGGCACACTTTGAATGTGTGAGTTTATAATTCAACCCAACAATCAGTCTCTTATAAACATGGCAACAGACGCTGGTATACTTCATTCCTCCATTAAGTATACTCTTAGATATATGTATATTCCTGTACAATTTGTTTTAATGATCTGGCAGTAATCGCTGCAGGGGAAGCAGTCAGTATCCTACTTCCTGCTCTTGGAGCGCTGACTGGCAAGTCTCTTCATGAAGCAGCATGTTACCATGGCAATGATGACCACTCCCACAAACAGGGCAGAGGAGACACCAACCACCAGTGGTATAAGGAGAAGGTCAGCAACTGGACAAAGAGAGAGAAAATAAATGCGAACAACAGATCCGTATATAGTAGTTCAACAGTTCATGCTGGCTCTTACTGGCAAACACGTGTAAACAATAGCATAGCAGTCACTAAAACTAAGTCATTACTGTTGTGTCAAAATTAATGAAAGCGGCTAAAATTGATCTTTCTTTAACAAGGATCCCTTTCTGTCCTTCTTTCTTTCTTTAATAAAGACTTCACAGTAATAAGACCACAAATATGTTGTATATACAATGCCCTTTCTGGATTTTTTTCTTTTTTTCCCCCACAATGGCTTGGAAACTACCGAACTAATAAATAAAAATAAACCTAAGCTGTTAACACTGAAGGCTATGAAAAGGAGAAGTAGAAGAACCAACAAAGCCACAATATTACACTGTTCATAAGTTCTATATTTTTATTTCCCTAAACTTACCTCTTGCATATAAATATACATGCACCATTGTTGACTCTGCCCTGGCACCTGTATTGTACCAGCCTCCATGAGGGTCCTGGGTCCATACTTCTGCCTTGCAGTGGTAATCCCCTTGATCATCCTCGTGTGCTGAAAAGATGCGGAGTCTGTAGCTTCCAGTAGAAATACGGTCAACGCTTATTTCACTTCCATTGCTATATATACTAGACATTCCATCGTAGGTCAGTGTTGCGAGTATACTGCCTTTGTCAGCTCCCGGGGCCAAATTTACTTGCCCATCTACCACCCGCTTCTTCTGCCACCACTGCACTTCCACCTGCACGGGGCCTGTGGTCACCACGGAGACATTACAGAGCAAAGTGACGGTGCTTCCACGTTTCAGGAGTGGCCGATGTGGTAGCTCGATGACTGCTAGGACACTCACCTCTGTGCCAACACAAGGAAAATCAGCATTTTAAACACAGGAATGACATAAGAACCTCTGTGACCACTCTATATAACGGATTAAATTTCCCGTGCTGTTACTCTGCTGTGACTCATTAGTAATATTTTTTAATGCTCATGGTTAAAAGCATTGCATTAGTAGCCTTTTGCTCTTTCCACATGATGACTTTGACCTTTTTAATGGAGTTTTGTGGGCATCATCAAACTTACATGCTGGTGATTTATGTGAGATTACCAAAAATGCAAATACAAAGAACTTTACACAAACACTTAAACACAAACCATTTTCTACATTGCCAAACATAGAAATACTGTTTTCTCGTTTATTCACAAGGTTTGTTTGCTATTTAGCTTCCCTAAATTTAAATTTTTTTTGTACCATGCCAAAAAGGAACAATAGTTGTACATTATCTACATAGGAATAAAACCATAACGGTTTCATATTACCCTATACTGCCAGTACAAATGTTAAGTCAACGTCCGTTCTCGCAGACACTCACCTTTCGTCTTAAGGCTGACCATTACACCCTCTGACCTCTGAGTAAGTGTAGCAGGGCTGGACGGTGCCGGACTCAGCTTGCCAGCGTACACACTCACAGCGCAGCGATATTGTCCAGCATCAACCGGGTGGGTGGAGAAGCGTCGCAGAGAAAATCTCCCTTCTGCACCTTTCTCCATGCTGCCCCCTCCTCCACTACTGATGTCATCCCCCCAGCTCACGATTCCGTTGGGGCTCATGCGGGCCACCTCTACATCCACTCCTCCTGCTGGCCCACGCCGCAACCACTGCACCAGCAGAGCTGAGCGATTCCATGAACCCACACCTGACACCTGACACGTCAGGCTGAGAGGAGACCCAGGTTGAAGTGTCACCTCACCCGCTGGGATGGTGCTCACAGACAGACTGTCCGCTTCAGCAAATAACAAGTGTTAAACAGGTATTGTACAGAACAAATTATTTATAATGATTAAATAAGTGATATTTTAAATAAGAAGCTTTCCAGGGATGCAATGATTTTATAACAATCCCACCACACGAATGGTTTAGTCTTAATAATACCTCACACCAACATTATAAAGTTCTATCTACTACCTTCTCTTTTAACCTAAAGGACTGACAGTTTAAACCCATTGTCTGTACTATCATTACATTTTTTTTTTGTATATGCATAAATAATAATATTAATAATAATAATAATAATAATAATCGCAGACCCCTTGGCTATTATGCTTTCACAGATCCCATTTTGAAAATCAGGGTTCTAAGTAAGGCTGAAACGATTCCTCTGTGTAACTCGAGTGATCAGATACAAAAATGTTTCAATGCTTGGTTTAGTCCATTTGACTACACACGGAGCATTTTGTTTCCCCACGGACCATTACTACTGATACACCACCAGCTAAACTCTGGACCGCTCTGGACAGGTAAACACTATGGAAGCCCGTTTTTGCAACGTAAAAAAAAAGTTCGCCTAATTCTGATTTTTTTTTTCTCTCATAATTGCGACTTTACTTCTCGCAAGTATTACTTTAATTTAGCCAATAGGGCGGCGTCTCCCCCCTGCAGTGCCAAAAAGCTTTACACATTGAAAATGAAATAGGCAACAATCAAAAGAATCGCATGGTATCAAACTCAGCCTCCGATCCCTGTAGAGAACTCTGTCTAACAATCAGCTCTGGAGGAGACTGAACAAGATGAAGTAGAGGAGCCTTGTTCATACACCAACAGCTTCAACCCACAACATGGTTACTGGTGGATGTACCAGAAATGTTGGATGTTTATGAGAAATAAAGTCGCAATTTCGAGAAAAAAAGTCAGAATTGTGAGTAATAAAGCCAGAATTACGAGAATTAAAGTATGTATGAAAGCCTGTTTCTGCTACGTTGATAGACGTTTTTTTTTCTTGCAAGTCCGACTTTTCCGAGAAAAAAAAGAATTGGAATTAGGCAAACTTTTTTTTTATGTAGCCGGAAACTGGCTTCCAACCAAAACAGAAGATTCAGGCCAAAGAAAATGACAGAAAGTTTCCAAAGTTTTGTATAATTTCAAACTAAAATATAAAAAAGTCATTCAAAATATATATATATATATATATATATATATATATATATATATATATATATATATATATATATATATATATATATATATATATTTTTTTTTTTATATATATATTTTTATATACATATTTTAATTTGCATTTTGATGTAATACGCCAATCAAATGCACTAAATGGGTTTAGTTTTCACAAATAATCTTGTATGCAATTTCAGCAATAAAAATGTAAATTTTTCTAAAAAGGAAACAAATTACTTGTTTATTTTAAGCGACCCATCTTATTTTCTCTTGTATATTTAGTATCGCTCTTTAATAAAGAAAAAGTACTTCTTATCTGTTTACTCGATTAATTAGTATTTACTATTACGATTACTAAAAAACTCGATAGCTGCAGCCCTTCTTCTAAGCCATGTTGAATATATATTAGTGTTGTCACTGTCTCTCACATAAATAAAGCACAATAAAACATTAGGAAACCAAATATCAATATAACGGTAAACACATCGAGCACTCAAAGCGGGATCATATTTAAACTGGACAAAGTGCAAACTATGCATCATGGTATCATTAGCGTTTTGGCATAATGTGTAATGTGTCAGCTTTAATATACAGTAGCAGTGTTATTTAGACCAAACTGCTTGGGGGTTTTTTGGGGAGTACTATGATAAAACAAGATTTCTCATGGAATATAAAAATAAGAAGTTAGATGTTGCAACTTCTTACCAAGTGGTTGCACAGAGAGGTTTCCCAGTTCCATGGTTCTCTGGGCGATGCGTTCCCATTGGCCTGATGGGTCCAAGACCCACTGTGCTGCCTCACAGAAATACGATCCGGAATCCTCCAATGCCAGCGCGCTTATTTTCATAATGTAAAGGTCCTTCTCATCATCTCCACTCCTCTTTTCCATAAAAATCTCACCATTCTTGTACCTCTTTTCATAAGAGCCTCCCCGGCCAGGGGTTACACGTAACTCACGGTCGATAGAGATAATTTCCTTTAGGTTGTGGCCCAGAGACCCGGAGTCTGTGCTGCCTCGCATTCCGAATGTGACAGACAAATGTGTGTGCTGTGTTGAGTGAACAGCAGCGGCACATGTCAGCTGAAGCTCTGTCCCTTCTATCACAGGCTGACCGTTTAGAATCCGAGTGTGGGTTATCAGCAGCGTGTCTGTAATCACTGTGAACGATAAATACAAGATATTACAACAACATAACAAAAAAATGTAACCAATATAAACGCCAGTATAAATATGTTCCATTTAGAATTCATGTTAGATACCTTTGACATCCACAGATGCGCTGTAGCTGCCTTGGTATTGCGCATCAGTGCTTGGGGTATAACATTCATAACGTCCCTGATCTTCTGGCAGAAGCCTTTGAATCACCAGTCTGGCTTTGTCACCAGAGTCCCTCTCCACCCGAACCTCACCTGAATTTACACGCCCCTGGAAAGGGGCATAAGGAAAGCCTCTATCTCTAGTGGACACCACCCCAATCTGTCTTCCTTCTGCATCCTCACGGTGCAAGAACCACTCAAAGTCTTGGATTCGTGAACCCTGATACCCTGAAACATTACAGGGCAGAGACAGGGAGAATCCAGCTACACGATACAATGGACCTGGTGGAAGAGTCACCTCACGGCACACAACACTCTGAAACTCTGTCAAATATATAAAAGAGAAACAGAAAGTGAATGAGTGGGTGAGATACGTAAAGAGAAATATACATATACACACACACACACACACACACACACACACGTATATATATAATTACTGCATTATTTGCATATTCGCTTTAATAATAAAAATAAAACATATGGGTGTATCAAAGAATTTACAATCAATCTGACAAAACCCTAGAACAGAATCACTTACTGTGTGAGACTTGGGCCTAGTCAATACACCAACTAATCTGAAAACATACAATTACTTATACATTTTGATTTTTTGAAAGGTGCTTTTGTCAGTCATAAAACATTGTTTTTCAATAATGCTGATGATTTTATGATCTTCCCAGCTCCAAGACAGAGAAACCATGTTGTTTCATTTTTATGTTCTTTTTATTTCATACTATTCTGCTTTGTTTGGAATACAGCAATGCTGTGGCTTGCAAGAATGTGTATGATGGTGAAAATAAAAGTGATCAGATGATTTCATAAATCAATAAAAGTGACCAGGAAAACGATATTTCTTAAAAGCTTTCCTGAGATCTTACATTTGTATTAAGCTTAAGCATTTACATATTTTCCTACAGGTCCCATGGATGTACAAGGTGCATTGGACATAATGATATGCATGACTACATCTGACTATACCCAAAATGGGGCTTAGTTCTCGACTTCGCAAACTCCTCGACTATGAAGACTCTAAGCTTGTTTACTTACTCTCACCCGTTGCTCAGCACCCCACTTGGCAGCCCAACCCACAAAGCAAGCATGAGCTGTGCATCTCAACAAAAGAGCTTTATACATGTAGTAACTAGTGCTGTTCTCATCCTAAGGGTACACTGGTAATCAGTTATGTCAGACTTGGAGATGAACAGTATTTTATATGTGTGTCAGTCTTTTATTAGTACCGATAATACAACTGTACACTTTAATACATTAATCTCACCACTTGACTCTTGTGCATAATATAGCAGTATAACCAAATCTTCAATTATAGCAGACATCCTTCAATTTCTAGATTTCTAAACCTTTTTAAGTTTTGCTCTCAAGTGTCCATCAGTGAACAGTTCACAACATTAAAAATGATAAAACTGTAATGAATTTAGTGTCACCGGGATGAGGATGGATTCCCTTTTGAGTCTGGTTTCTCTCAAGTTTTACTTCCTCATACCGTCTCGGAGTTTTTTCTTGCCACTCGCTTGCTCATTAGTGATAAACTGATTTTATATGTCTAACATTATATTCGTAATCAATTTGCTAAAACATATTCAAATGAAACTGAATTAGATTTTAAATAGTACTTTATCCAATGATTTAGAACAATGTCAAAAATATACGTTTCGCTCGTCTGTACTTCGTTAAATGGTTTATTGAAATGTCTGAATATGATCTAAACGTTTTTGAACTTACTTTTATGACTCATTTGCCTACTTGTAAACACACACACACACACACACACACACACACACACACACACACACACACACACAGAGCTCTGTGTACATACTGTCATTAGAAGCTTCGCCTTATATGGATAAGCAGTTTGCACTGTGCACACCTCACTGTCAACCTTTTACTAATTACATAGGAGGTATACACACACCCCACACACACTCACACACACACACACACACACACACACACACACAACCTAAAAAACAAAACACAAGGTCCTGTATGTGTCATGTGTCTGATGTACTTGTGATGACATGATACACGATTTTCCCCTCCACCCCACCTGTACTCAGACAAACATCCCTGTTTATCCTCAAAAGTGGAGCAGATCAGCAGGAGTACAGGTTCAGTCAGTCTGTTAAAGCGGATCATGACAGAATGAAAAGTGTGACCACTAGGGGTGTGTGACACACAAACCATGTAAATGTCCCGACCTGCTCCTACGTGTCTGCTGTATATCTGATTATAACTCACACAACCAGCACAGCCAGAATGTAAAAACCCTCTACACTGTGACTGAACACTCAACTGCTGGGTTTGGGTCTGGATGAATATAAAAGTCTGGCTTTCATGGTAAGGCTTAAACGTTGCAGGACTGTATGAGAAAGATTATTTCTTTGCCTGTTTCGTAATTAAGATACAAAATAACACGAACCAGTCAAATAAATAAATGAGATCAGGTGTCAGTGTCAGATACTCAGCGCATGTACATACTGTGAGTTACTGTACATTCAGAATAAAGGAGTATATAAAAGTGTTAGAAAACCGATCCGATCAGACTCACCCCAGAACAGAGCAATCAGCACTATCATCCAGCACCGTGCCATCTCGCTTCCCAGTATTCCCATTCACACCCAACTGGTTTTCACAGTGACACACATAGCGTCCTGATTAGTCTAGATAAACCTGGGGTTAGACGCTCGGATTAAAACACACCCACATACACGACACGGACGCTCTAGTCCGCTAAACCAACTCATATATTATCAATTAAATATCATATATCATGTAACAACGTCTATGATATTATCTAGTATATAAAAGTCTAATCTATAACATTACAAAGACGTGCGACTCTAACGTGACAATATTGTTCCAGCCCCTATGTCTTCTCTCTCGGTGGGCGGGGACAATTAAAATCTAAATCTTGTAGCTGCACAGCCATTGGTCATCATATGACCGACACACCTTTCAGCCAATGGGAACCAGGTGTGATGACGCAAGCGGTGCAGTTGGCCATAGAAATGAGAGGCGATGGCGTAGCCATCGTCTAGCACTTTTAAGCGGGTTCACCACACACTTTCACATTCATTCACCCTGCACACAGTCTCACTTAGTATCCAGAGGTCGTAAATGTGTTATAACACCACAGTAAACCTCCTAAATATAATAATAATAATATAATAATAATAATAATAATATAAAAGTATTAAATGTTATATTAGTATATAAACTCTACTAATAATTTACACATGCACAATACATGACTTAATGTATTCCCTCTGTGATTAACAAAGTGATCAAATCAATAATCTATAATAATCTATCTATCTATCTATCTATCTATCTATCTATCTATCTATCTATCTATCTATCTATCTATCTATCTATCTATCCATCCATCCATCCATCCATCCATCCATCCATCTATCTATCTATCTATCTATCTATCTATCTATCTATCTATCTATCTATCTATCTATCTATCTATCTATCTTCACATATCTAGTTCAGTTCAGTTATATTTGTATTTTGCTGAGATAAAACAATTATAAAGTTGGAATGTATAGGTTTATTGTTTACTGTTTATTGTTTATTATTTAAGGTGTGCTGTTCAATGATAGGCACTTAATGCAGAACTGTTTATTCAATCTGTGGTCCTAAGCTATTGAAGCAGATCATTGATATTTACAGTCCACATCCATTCCAATAGTCATTGAGCTGCTTATTAACTGTATAAATATACCTTTGTCCTATTGTATGTCTTATTGTACCACTTTCCTTAAGTTTATATTGTTAACTATTAAAATATTTAAAATATGCTATTTTCAGAAGTTTTTTTATATTGTTGCTTTATGTTATGTTCATGGAGTATCATTTAAATGTTGAATTCATTATTACAATAAAATGTATGAATCTTATTAGTCCCGTATAAGGCAATTATTTATGTTTACTCTTTATAATTTTGGAAAAACAACATGTACATGTACCTTGCACAATGACAATAAAGAATCTAATCTAAAACTAGGTAATGCACATTACTTTCAGTATCTTGGTGAGTCCAGGTCTCTTTGCGAATATGCCAGGGGTACTACATGTAAAACCTGTCTTTCAAAGCACACTTTTTGCATTCATGTGGTCATTCACACCTAGGGCAATTAATCTTAGCTAATCCACACAATTACATGTTTTTGGGAGGTTGGATGAAACCAGACTACTCAACAGAAACTCATGAAAACATAGGTGCCCCATAAAAATATTCTCTCTATTTAACCCAATTTTAGGATTAAAACAAGAACACTGGATATGTCTTGCAATGCTACCACCTGGAACATATATTTGATTCATTGGAATTATTTGATTTGTGTGTCATCATCAGAGGGGTGGCCTCCCTGTTGCTGTGTGTGCCCATAAGTTTATTGCAAGCACATAGAGGGTTCAGTGTTTGCTGGCATGTTGCCATCTTAATTGAGTGTAAGATAATATTTTTTCCCCTTTATGTTCTGCTGTCATTTATGTGGTCATAAATTTATTCATAATGCATCACAGTGCAAAACATGGAGCATTGATTCCCTATAACTCCAGGGATCTTGGTTTGACAGGCTATTGTCTTTGTGAAGTTTGTCTGCATGCTTTTTGATTGTGTGATTGTCACGCTAATAAAAACTGTAATGAAATAAAAGATCCAGATTTCCATATTGAAGATCTTATGAACACACTGACTTTATATAAGGTTATGAGAAAGTAATGACTCATAATTGCCATATATCTTGGCACCTAGAAAAGGATGGGTTTTTTTCTGAGTCACAGAGGTTTCTTACTCTTTTCAGGGAGTTTTTGCTATGAAACTTACTCATCAGGGATATAAAATTAAATCGATTTCTGTATTTCTGTAGAGCAGCTTTGTGACATTCCAGTTGTTAAAAGGACTGTATAAAATGTTTCTAAATGTGAAAGGAAACACACTGTGACCCTAATAAAATAACGTTATTTTGGAACATCAGTATTTAGTTATTTATCAGCAGTATTTATTTTTAGGCCCCAATCAAAAATTTCTAAACCTTTGCTGTAGAACTATTCAAAAGAAATAACATAAACAGTTGTTTTTCCCCCTACTTCTGTAAAACAAAAAGTGTTTTATGCCCACATTACCTGAGCATTTCAGATCGATTGGGACTGTTCAGGTAAAAAGAGTCAGCATTAAAATGAGCATGATCATACGCGCACCTTAAAACAGAACACTCGAAAACTAGAGCGTAAATGGCGTCAAACAAAATTAACAGTATTTCAAATAGCATGGAAGGAGAGCCTCCTAAATTATAGAAAATCTCTTAGTGCTGCCAGATCAGCATATTTCTCCACCCTCATAGAAAATAACAAGCATAATCCTAGATTTTTATTCAGCACGGTAGCAAAATTAACAGGGAATAAAAGCACTGCGCTAACATGCACACCATCAATAGGTAGTAATGATTTCATGAACTTTTTTAATAATAAAATTGAAAACATCAGGCAAGAAATCCAGGCGGTTAATATAAATCCAAATTATTTTACAAGTAACCCTGTAGACAGCAGTGTCATTATAGCAGACAATCAATTACAAAGCTTCACTACTATTCATGAGAGTGACTTAATTTCATTAATCTCCTCATCAAAATCATCAACCTGTATTCTCGATCCCTTGCCTACTAGTTTCTTTAAACAGATAGCTCCAGAGGTAATCAAACCTGTTTTAAAAATAATTAACTCTTCCATTAGCACTGGTTATGTACCGAAATCCTTCAAACTGGCAGTTATCCACCCCCTTATTAAGAAACCTGACCTTGACCCATGTCAGTTGTCCAACTACAGACCGATATCAAATCTCCCCTTTATATCCAAAATTTTAGAAAAGGTTGTAGCACAGCAGTTATGCTCACATCTGCTTATGAATAACATTTTTGAAATGTATCAGTCAGGATTTCGGCCTCATCATAGCACAGAGACGGCGCTAGTTAAGGTGGTAAATGACCTGTTATTGGCCTCTGATCAGGGTTTTGTCTCCTTACTTGTTTTGCTCGACCTTAGTGCAGCTTTTGACACCATTGATCACACTATACTGCTTGCTAGACTTGAGAATGTTGTAGGAATAAAGGGAACAGCTCTCTCTTGGCTCAGGTCTTATTTGACTGATCGCTATCAGTTTGTGGATGTAAATGGTGAGTTCTCCACGCTCTATGAGGTAAAGTTTGGTGTTCCTCAAGGATCTGTCTTAGGCCCACTGCTTTTCTCTTTATATATGCTGCCTCTTGGTGAAATTATTCATAAACATGGGATTCGCTTCCATTGCTATGCTGATGACACACAGCTGTATATTTCAGCAAAGCCAGATGAGAGAGATCAGCTTAACAATGTTGAGAAGTGTGTAAAGGACATTAGACAGTGGATGCTTAATAACTTTCTTCTGCTCAACTCAGATAAGACGGAAGTACTTTTACTAGGACCACATGCAGCTAGAAGTAAACTTTCCGATTACGTAGCATCTCTGGATGGTGTTTCTGTTTCAGCATGTACGGCTGTCAAAGACCTTGGTGTGATTATTGACCCGAGTCTTTCCTTTGAGTCTCACGTGAATAATATCACCAGAATCGCCTTCTTTCACCTTAGAAATATTGCTAAGATTAGAAATATGATGTCGTTACAGGATGCAGAAAAACTGGTTCATGCTTTTGTTACTTCTAGATTAGACTACTGTAACGCTTTACTGTCTGGGTGTGCGAGTAAGTGCATCAATAAGCTTCAGTTAGTCCAGAATGCAGCAGCAAGGGTCCTCACTAGATCTAGGAAATATGACCACATCACCCCTGTTTTAATCAGTCTACACTGGCTCCCAATCAAATCTCGCATTGACTATAAAATATTACTACTGACGTATAAAGCACTCAATGGTCTCGCACGCAGTATCTGAGTGAACTTCTGTACCAGTATGATCCTCCACGCCTACTTAGATCAAAAGGTGCTGGCTATCTGTTGGTTCCTCAAATAATGAAGACTACAGCAGGGGGCAGATCTTTCTCTTATAAAGCCCCACAGTTATGGAACAGCCTTCCAATCAGTGTTCGGGACTCAGACACAGTCTCAGTGTTCAAGTCGAGGTTGAAAACGTATTTATTTAGTCAAGCCTTTTATCAGTAGATTTCTCTTAGGTAAAGGCACAGATCTGGAGGGAACATGGATATAGAGTGTTTGGTGAACTGGTATATTTGTATGCTGTCGTCCCTCACATTCACACGTTCACTCAGGTTTGTTGACGGTGGTGTGGTGGGTCGCCTCATCCCAGAGATCCCTCATGTCTGTGTTACCTTCTGGTTCTCCCTTTTAGTTATGCTGCCATAGCGAGTCTTGCCGGAGTCCAAACTGCACAGTGACATTAACTTTCATACACCAATAGTTACACTTAATAATCCATATCCTTCTCTTCCCGTCACCCTCTCTCTCTCTCTCTCTCTCTCTCTCTCTCTCTCTCTCTCTCTCTCTCTGTCGAGTTAAACATGCTCCTGAGGCTCCAGTGACCAGTGTTCCTGCCCCTCTCCCTCCTTGGATCTTCACACTTCTGTGCAGCTCGGGACGGTCTCTTAATTCCGGAGTAGAACGGGTGCTTTGAGGACGGATTGGACTGTAGTTGGTGTCGGCGGTCTGCTGCACTGACTCGGGAGTGCAGTTTGCTTCTGATCATCATCACTGTACCCCACAACATTGTATATCTGCTTCAAATGGACATTTGGTGCAACCCAGATGAGGATGGGTTCCCTCTTGAGTCTGGTTCCTCTCAAGGTTTCTTCCTTATGCCATCTCGGGGAGTTTTTCCTTGCCACAGTTGCTCATCAGGGACAAACATACTTACAAAGAACATATTTATGTTTAATCACCACATTATCTGTGTAAAGCTGCTTTGAGACAATGTTCATTGTTAAAAGCGCTATACAAATAAAAATGAATTGAATTGAATTGAATTAAAAACTATATGTCTTGTGTATATCTTATACGAACCTAGAAAAAAACAAAGTCTACCTTGCCTGTCATAAGTTAAGTCTCTTGGCTGCCTAGATGTAATTATAATCTTATGATTAGTGTATATAATGAACAGATATTAAACCCCCTGAAAACAGTGGAACCACTTTTCCACGAGTTATTTAACTGCCAGGAGTCTTAGTTACTGGTGTAGTAACATTTAGCTGAGGACAACCTTTTAAAAAAGACTCAGAACAGCTTAGGTTTCTTTCTAAAATTTTACAATATCACTGGCCCAAAATCATTTTTTAAAGCATCATCTAGATTTTTAGGTATCTGGGTGTTTTAGGATGTAAGCTTATGTGAAACTTCATTGAGGTCTTGGAGTCTTTGAATAGCTTAGGAGTTCACTGTAGGTTCTTGGGCCTTTTATTTAACAAGCCTCTATAGGGTGTGTCAGTGGAACTGAACCGTTATGAATTAGTGCTGTAAATTGGCAAACCAGGAACTTCTCTAGCTCTCTCTAGCGCTTCCACTCAACTAGCTCATCCCTATTGAAGTTCATGACTATAAGATGCAGCCCATTTTATTTACCCTGGGAATACACTATTGCTTTCATTGTCGGAGTGTACATTCCCCCCAGCTCTAATGCAATAGAGGCACTGTGTGAACCTCGGCTACTCAGACCACATGTCTGTTATGCCAATTCCAGCATACAGACTGCTCGTCAGACACTCTAAACCAGTTCTGAAACAGGTGAAAACCTAGCCAGCAGGAGCAACCTCTGCTCTTCAGAACTGTTTTGAGTACACTGACTAGGACAGGTTTGAGAAGGCTGCAACCAATGGCGATTCCATCAACTTGGAGGAGTACACATCATCAGTGATTAGCTACATCAACAAGTGCGTTGATGAAGTGACCATCACCAAGACCATCAATACACACTCCAACCAGAAGCCATGGATGACCACAAAGGTGCATGCGCCGCTAAAGTCTAGAGACTCCGCCTTCAGAGCAGGAGACAAGACAGCCTTAAGAACCGCAAGGGCCAAACCGTCTCGAGCCAATAGAGAGGCAAAACGTGAACACAACAAGAGAATCCACAGCCACTTCCATGACAGCGGAGACACCCGTCGCATCCAAGCAATCACAAACTACAAGACAACTTCACTCGCTTGTGACTGTGATGCCTCCTTTCCAGATACACTGACCCGGTTTAAGGTAAAGAGCAACATGGTGGCAAGGAAGACACCCTCCTCTCAATGATCAGGTGCTCAATCTATGGCTGTGAAAAACTCTATGCAGAGTTAACCTACGGAACTATGCTGGACCAGGCAACATTCCTGGCAGAGTGTGGCCATGTTTGTAGGCCTTTGCGTACTATGAATGGAAAACAACACTGATTCTGGATTCAAGGAGGTAAAATTGTATATTTAACATAAATTAAATAAAAAAGATTTTAAAAAAGTTACAGCAAGCTACTTTTAAAACGACTTCAATGCTTAAACTACACAATGCACACTTGGTTGTGGGATAAATAGTAAGTATTTAGGACATAATTGCACTGTTTGGGACACAGCTTAAGTATTTGGGACACAATTTATTAGATTAGTAGTGTTATAATAATAAAACAAGTCAAATGTGCATCTTATTGTGTACCTTATAAAAGACCAAAACATATTAGCTTTGCGCCTTGATAGCTCTTAATACCGGTAGGCAAGCCTGGAGCATGTTGAGCCATGTTGAGTGCCTCCTGCAGTTAAATGCCTCCCCCTCTTGGGAGTGCGTGCTTATTTCAGTATAACAATGAAACAATGCAAGGCAAATGTGGAAAAACACATTAACTCGATCCCTTTTTCTCTCTCTTTCTGTGCTGTTTTTCTCAACTTTCCACCACCCCCTTGAATCCCTGCTGGGGGGAAGAATGAGGAACTGTTTGCTAGGTGCCCTGTTTGTGAACAGGTAAAACGTGCGTGCACATACATTCCACCTCGTTGGTATGACCATTGCAGGTGCCACCCAATTAATTTTTCTTATAGCGTAGCCTAGTGTGGACAGCTAGTCTGTTGCTGTTTGTTAGTCAGGTTAAGCTTTCAAAATACATCCTAGAGTAGTCCTTGTGGTAGTCCATGTTCTTCTGCCGGTGTGAGTCTAGTCTTCTTGACACCTTTAAAAAGCAAGCAAAAATTTGAATGTGTTTTAAAGGTGTCAAGAAGACTAGACTCACAACGGCAGAAGAACCATCGCATTGGGCGTGACTAACTACGGAAGCTCCTATGACACTACCTCTGTCTTGACCCCTTACAATATCATTTAAACTTTCTTCCCGTGAGGGACTAAATCAAGCTCTTTCAGCACATCCAGTTTCCTGCTAAACTGTTCATCGTGCGGGCCGTCATTGGCTTCTGCAACCACCTGCGAGACCCGTCAAACAGGATCGTGCTGAGCGACATCGCGAAACTCGGTATAGTGTCCGCATCATGGCGCGCTATTCCTTTTTCGACCTATCGGGTATTAAATTACACAGTAGGGAATTAGTGGCATCAAGCTAACTAAAGGCTACACGCATCAAGGAGAAGCCTTTAAAGGTAGTTAGCTTGATATTCGACTAACGTGTTGTGACGAGTCTTGATTTTCTCTGTACTCAGCCATGTCAACGGTCATCAGGGGGAATTTGTCCAACATCAGGGAGGTTGCATCCCACCCATATCCATCGTCATTTGGAGCAACCATCTCAGGCAGGGACCCTTTACCCAATGTGCATTGTGTGCATGGGCCTGAAGCATGCTCAAATGCCGCTTGCGGACCCACAAGTATGCGTTCTCTGTGCGTCAGTGCCGGTGAAAACTTTAGAGAGACGGCTGAGAGTGGCGGTGGCTAACCAACAAGACCCATGTCTGTCTGGTTTTGCTGCGATATCCACGGCCGTTGACCATCAGCCACGAGCTACCACAAACTGGGTGGACTCGATGGAGGCCGAATCGCAGGTCATGCCACCTCTGTTCGATAACCTCCTCATGGAGGAGGAGGAACGACCATGCGACGAGGATGCAGAGGACGATGCTAACTCTGACCTCCTCGATTTGGATATGGAGGACAAGGATCAGGACGACAGTGGTCCCTTCCTGGCCCAACAGTCGATACCCCACATGGCGGGCGACGAGGTATGCAAGCGAGCAGCTGCTAAGCTAGGCCTAGCTTGGCCCGTGGCCCAGGATGCAGAAGGAGCTAAAAGGGATCTCTATGATGGGAAAAAGCTGCTGCCTGCTCAACCTGCAACGAGACAAATCCTGCCCACCATACCAACTTGCATGAAGGAGATGTCTCGCCATTGGTTTAGCCCCTTCAAAAGTAAGCTTCCCACAAAAGGGTGCTCTAAGCTAGATATTCAGGGGATGGGAGACCTGGGGTTGGCCGGACCCCCAGCGGTAGAGTCTTCGGTGGCCTATCACCTCCATCCGAATTGGCACTCTATTTCCGCCTCCTCTCAAATTTCGCTGCCAAGCAAAATAGAAAGACTGACGGCGTCCATTCATCAGAGGATGTACAAACATGCGGCACAGTCAGTGTGCTCGCTGAACACTGTGACTTTACTGTCCGCATACCAGGCAGAGATTTTGAAGGAAGATAGGGTGAAAGCTCAACAAGGGAGTGCCCGGCACTCTGGGATGAGATTTGTGTGGTAAATTACCTTATTCTGCGCTCTTCATGAGGCGCGGTTCAGGGCTGCGGCCGCGTGATGGGCTTAGCTGTGCCAGGTGAGAGAGTGTTATGGCTGAACCTGTCAGGCTTGGGCGACACGCAGAAAGCAGAGACAATGGATGCTGATTACGACCCCGCTAAAGGTCTGTTTGGTCCAGCTTTCAAGAAAATGAGGAAAACCAACGCTATCAGGAAACAAGAGGACGGAGCTTTCAACCTCTAACTCGCAAGCTGACACCGAAACCACCTCTCATTCAGAATAAACAGGGAAAAGAGCCGATTGATGCCTGCGCAGTGCACGGAATACCTAGGGCTCAGTATAGATTCAAAATGCTCCACCATTGGGAAAACCTGCAACTTTTCGGTCAGGGATTCCCTTGGGGTGGTGTCATTTAGAGTTACTATGAGGATGGACGCGTCCCTAGTTGGCTGGCATTTGGCCTCCACAGCTGATCTTGAGACATATAAACTACTTGGAGTTGTTGGCAGTGTTTCTGACCTTCATAAAGTGTCAACATGTCCTAATAAAACTGACAATTCCATGGTGGTCGTATACATCAACCGGGAGGAAGGCATACATTCCCTCCAGTTGAATCAGTTGACACGAGGGTCTTATCCATTAGAGCCACTTATGTCCCAGGCGTATGGAACAGGGGTGCAGATTTATTGTCCAGAGGAATGAACCTGGCAATGACAATGAACCTGCAGGTCGGCACCCTTTAATAAGTCGTTTTATGAAAGGAGCACGCTGTAAGTGTCTAGGCAGATGGTTCCACTGTGGGATCTGTCTATGGTCTTGGAGGCCTTTTGTCAACATCCTTTCGAGCCATTGGATGGCATAGGGTTGAAATTTCTCTCTCTTAAGACGGCGCTGCTTGTGGCTCTGGTGACAGCTAAGCATATGAGCGAGCTGCAAGTGCTGTCTATCAGTCCATCCTGTTTACAGTTTGAACTAGGGCTCTCAAAAGTTTACTTTTGCCCTAACCTGGCGTTTGTACCTATAGTAATGGATTCTTCTTTTAGAAGTCCCATTGCAGAGCTTTCGGCTTTCCACCCTCCTCCATTCTCTTCTAGGGAGGAGGAGAGTTTGAATTCATTGTGCCAGGTGCGGGCTCTCGATACATATGTCAAGAGAACAGCAGAATTCAGGAAGAATGGGCTGCTCCTCAAGATACAGTGTCAAGACAGCGGCTGTCCCACTGGATTGTTGAGGTTATATCACTAGCATATAAATGCAGAAGTTCTCAGGCGCCTGAGGGTCTAAGTGCCCACTCTACTAGGGGGATGGTGACATCATGGGCCCTACTTAAGGGAGTTTCTGTTCAGGAAATTTGTGTGGCAGCTGGTTGGGCTAAGCCACACACCTTTGTGCAATTTTATAGACTGAATGTGTCTGTCATCCTTAGCACATGCAATGCTAGGAGCCAGAAGGTCAAAGCCCATGTAATTAGGTATAGCGGGATTGCATTCAATCCGGGAGTGGTCTATATCTCCCCTAGTTAAACACAGCAGCAAGTTAAAAAAAAAACTATGGGTTACTAAACGTAATCACGTGTTCTTTGATAACAGAGTGAGGTGTTCCACCAGCACTTCCCTCCTTGCACATAACTAAGAAGAAATCTCGCCACAATGTTATTGTAAGGGGTCGAACTGAGTAGTAAAGGTGGGGGGGGACTGATCTCAGGTCGACAGACGTTTTGTCATAGGAGCTTCCGTAGTTGGTCACGCCCAAAGTGATTCCCCATAGTGAAACACCTCACTCTGCTCTGTTATCAAAGAGCCTGGGATTACGTTAAGTAATCCATCGTTATTGTTTCCACTTTCCCCTAGGCCTAGCCATGGTGGGAATGTATCTCTCTCTGTCTCTCTCTCTCTCTCTTGCTCTCTCTCTCTCTCTCTCTCTCTCTCTCTCTCTCTCTCTCTCTCTCTCTCTCTCTCTCTCTCTCTCTATCACTGTGAGCTGAATTTTGGCTGTACACTAAAAAAGTAATCAAATCATGATCTGCAAAATATATTACAAGAAGTTAATGT
This sequence comes from Silurus meridionalis, assembly GCF_014805685.1. Classification (NCBI taxonomy): domain Eukaryota; kingdom Metazoa; phylum Chordata; class Actinopteri; order Siluriformes; family Siluridae; genus Silurus; species Silurus meridionalis. The sequence goes on along the minus strand of NC_060884.1, from coordinate 15,497,433 downwards.
TTGTTGCTGTTCCTTTATAGATGTATACAAGTACATTCTGTACTATAATATATTGGGCTGTGTGGGTTTTTGTACCCATTTTGCGTATGTGTTTGAGGAGCTTTAAAGTTACATTATTTTATGCTTAGGCTTGTTTTAGTGTAGAGGCTGTTATCTCACCAAAGACAGGGATCAAAACCATGTTAATGCTTTTGGTTTTGAAATGAGATGTTCAAAAACAGATTATGATGTAATAGTCAGGCAATATTGTATATTTTCCATCAGCAGTGGCAATGACATCAGCCTCTCAGAAATCTGTATCTGCTGAACACTAGCTCTATTTCTCATTTCTGTTTTAGGTGTCCCAGTCCAAGGTGTCTGTGGACTGTGAAAATATACCATGCAGTTCTCTGTCAGTCTTGTTGTTTTTGTTTTTATTCTTCTTTTTCCTGACAACTATTTCAGCATGCCATGCTCTAAAATGACAAATAGAAATGTTTAGATTTCACCAATGGCCTCTACACACATACACATACACATACACACACACACACACACACACACACACACACACACACACACACACACACACAAACAGTTGAATGATGCAGCTGAATTACCTATTCAAAAGGTATCTGTAATACTTTACATACTGATAAAATCATTTTACCTTTTAGACATAAATAACAGGGAGCAAGTTATCATTACAGGGCCACCAAGTTAGAGGTTATCAAAAGCTAAAATTGTGTAGTGTACAGTATAATGATAAATGCCTGTAAATTGCCAAGCGCTTTAATGACACGGTAGATTTACATTTAGTGCTGCCTCCAAAATTTTATCTGCTCTATTATGTTAAGGCAAATGTTACAAAATGCTGAAAAAGGCAAATTAACATATAAATAGTCAAAGATGCAAATTAACATCTAAATCTGTCAGATACCATATACAGTCTTCCTTTTCTTTTAAATTATTTCTTTCATATCATGGACTTGTTTTCAAATTACTGGTAAAGTAATTAGGTAGCATAAAAAATATACATGCAAAAATAAGCACTCATAAGATTAAATGAACACTAGGGTTTGACACAAAACTAACTCATCCACTTTACAGTTACTACAGGGAGTGCAGAATTATTAGGCAAGTTGTATTTTTGAGGATTAATTTTATTTGAGGATTTAATTTGAACAACAACCATGTTCTCAATGAACACAAAAAACTCATTAATATCAAAGCTGAATATTTTTGGAAGTAGTTTTTAGTTTTAGCTATTTTAGGGGATATCTGTGTGTGCAGGTGACTATTACTGTGCATAATTATTAGGCAACAACAAAAACAAATTCATACCCATTTCAATTATTTATTTTTACCAGTGAAACCAATATAACATCTCAACATTCACAAATATACATTTCTGACATTCAAAACCAAACAAAAACAAATCAGTGACCAATATAGCCACCTTTCTTTGCAAGGACACTCAAAAGCCTGCCATCCATGGATTCTGTCAGTGTTTTGATCTGTTCACCATCAACATTGCGTGCAGCAGCAACCACAGCCTCCCAGACACTGTTCAGAGAGGTGTACTGTTTTCCTCCTTGTAAATCGCACATTTGATGATGGACCACAGGTTCTCAATGGGGTTCAGATCAGGTGAACAAGGAGGCCATATCATTAGATTTTCTTCTTTTATACCCTTTCTTGCCAGCCACGCTGTGGAGTACTTGGGCGTGTGTGATGGAGCATTGTCCTGCATGAAAATCATGTTTTTCTTGAAGGATGCAGACTTCTTCCTGTACCACTGCTTGAAGAAGGTGTCTTCCAGAAACTGGCAGTAGGACTGGGAGTTCAGCTTGACTCCATCCTCAACCCGAAAAGGCCCCACAAGCTCATCTTTGATGATACCAGCCCAAACCAGTACTCCACCTCCACCTTGCTGGCGCCTGAGTCGGACTGGAGCTCTCTGCCCTTTACCAATCCAGCCACGGGCCCATCCATCTGGCCCATCAAGACTCACTCTCATTTCATCAGTCCATAAAACCTTAGAAAAATCAGTCTTGAGATATTTCTTGGCCCAGTCTTGACGTTTCAGCTTGTGTGTCTTGTTCAGTGGTGGTCGACTTTCTGCCTTTCTTACCTTGGCCATGTCTCTGAGTATTGCACACCTTGTGCTTTTGGGCACCCAGTGATGTTGCAGCTCTGAAATATGGCCAAACTGGTGGCAAGTGGCATCTTGGCAGCTGCACGCTTGACTTTTCTCAGTTCACGGGCAGTTATTTTGCGCCTTGGTTTTCCACACGCTTCTTGCGACCCTGTTGACTATTTTGAATGAAACGCTTGATTGTTCGATGATCACGCTCAGAAGCTTGGCTATTTTAAGACTGCTGCATCCTCTGCAATATATCTCACTATTTTTGACTTTTCTGAGCCTGTCAAGTCCTTCTTTTGACCCATTTTGCCAAAGGAAAGGAAGTTGCCTAATAATTATGCACACCTGATATAGGGTGTTGATGTCATTAGACCACACCCCTTCTCATTACAGAGATGCACATCACCTAATATGCTTAATTGGTAGTAGGCTTTCCAGCCTATACAGCTTGGAGTAAGACAACATGCATAACGAGGATGATGTGGTTAAAATACTCATTTGCCTAATAATTCTGCACTCCCTGTATTAGAAATTTGGAAACATCCAGACGCTATGGTTTTTGAGAGACTCATGCATGTTCCTTTTGTTTGTATGCAACAAATAATTTAATGATTTAATAATTTACTTTGACCATAAAAACACAAATGTACAAAAAAACCTATAATTTTCATTGAAAAATAGCATATATTGCAGCTTTATACACTCTTGGCATCTGGACAGTTTGTTTCTTCAATCATTTAACTGAAATACTTTGCCTCTTTTAAAACATCTTTTTGACTTTGCTATTCAGTTTATCCCAGAGCAGCTCAATGGGATTTACGTCTGGTGACTGGGCAGGCCGTTCCATGGTAGATTACTCTCCAGCAGACTGTACAACAGACAAAAAAAAAAAAGAAAGAATTGAATATAAGGAATTAGGAAAGAAATAAAGAAATAAAGTGAAAAGCCAGAATGTGAGTAGTTTTAGGCTGTTTGTTATTGTGCATCTACTGTGTCAAGGGCATGAGCACAAATAGTCTGCTGTTTTCTCTCTAAGCGGTGTACTGCAAAAACTGTTAGAAACAGTTTCTCAGTCCCAGGGAAAAGAGCAAAACCCTGGAGCACGTGCTGTAAACTGTCCCTTAATGGTCACCTTTTTTCAAACCACTGTAAAATAAAACCATACCTGATCTGCTGTCTCTTTTTCTACCTCTGCTAAGTTTAATGTGTATTCCTGATGTTCAGTGTGTCTTGCTGGTGCCTGATCCTGATTCATCTTACCCTTTAGACCTGTCCAATTAATCCTGAAACTTTACCTGCATGTATCTTCTGCATTTGTGATTCACTCTTTGCTGCAGTGAATGGTTTCATATCCCATGAATAAATCAGCTGATAACAATTTACTTCCTTGAAAAGAGCAAGGATTTCCTAACGTTCATGAGCTTGGGGAGACCCCAAAAGTAGAATTGAGGATAGAAGCCACTTTGTCCTTTATCATGAAGCCTTTACCATCTCTGCATGGTGGTGGTATATATTTTTTTGTATTTTTATGTATGTATTTATTTATTTATTTGTTTGTTTGTTTGTTTATTTATTTTACAAGGACTAAAGCAAAGCAATCCTAAAAAAAAATAAAAAACCTCTTCCTGACTGCACTTAAATGCACAAAAACAGAAATTCACCTTCCAACCTAATGCATTCTGTGATTACTTAATGTGTAAGATAGACCCAGCCAAAGCCCAGATCTCAAGCCAAGTGAGAGTCTGTAGCAAGACTTGGAAATTTGTTTGCCACTGGGCTCTATTTAATTTGACAGAGATTTAAAAATGTTGCCAAAAGGAATGGACAAAAATATCAGAATACAGGGGAACAAAGATGATATATACATAACACTGAAACCAGAAGCTGTAATAGTAGCCAACGTTAGTTCAGCCAAAAAAATTACCTAGTGAGGGGTGGAGACTGATGTAAATGTCACATCCTAAAATATTTTACACCTTGAAATAGAAATTACGTATATTTAAATTTGAAAAATTACACAGTTGCATCATCACAATTAAGTACACCTCAATTCAGCTTTCATAAGACAAAATAAAGAAAAATTCAAGGGCAGTTAATTGTTTCAGATTGGCAAATAAAATAACACAAAACAAGAACAACCCAAGTTATCACAAAATTTAAAAGCAACAAATCCTTTATCATTTCATTTAAAGAAAGAAATTTTATCCAACAAACCTGGCCCAATGTAAAAATATATTGGCCTTTGGTACCTTAGCAATAAATTAGTGCAATTTAAATCGATAATTGGTTTTAATTACATTTGACATGCAGAATTGATTCCTCCAAAAGTGCATCAATGAGTCATCCATTAAGTAAAAATAACACATATAAACAGGTAAGGACCCGCAGACCTCTTCTGCCTCAAACATGGTCAACATTTGTAATTCCAGTATTAGAAAAAGACCGGGAAAAATGGTTTACAAAAATGAGACTTGCAAGTCAAAAACTCCAACAATCCAATAAAGACAAAGATTTACTAATTAAAAACTGATTTTTTTTTTTTTTCAGAAAACATTGTTCCTGCCACAGCATTCTAAAATCTTCGACAGCACCAAAGCATCCGGACATCCACACACTACCAACACAACTGTGTTTGTAGAGATGTCAGGATGCTTAATTGAGGGAGTCAGTTATGTGATTTGAAGTTTAAGCTCAGTACACTGAGACCTCTAATATGACTGAATTTGAGCAATCTTGATGTCCAATCCCTCTAAAGGACTGCTGCATGATAGAAAGCTGTCAGCTTGCTTTGTGTTGGGCAGCATAGTCCCAGACCAATCAGAGTGCCCATCCTGATTCCTATCAACCACCAAAAACACATATTAGAATTGAACCCTGACATAATGGAAGAAGGTGACCTGGTCCAATGACTCATGTTTTCTCTTACATCATGTGGCTAGCATGGGTGCATGTTTTCTATAGAAGAATGCAAGTTGGTGTGATGCCTTGGTTAATGTTCTGCCGGGTCCTGGAATTCATATGGATGTTACTTTGACATATTCTAAATCTTGCTCCAGACCAAGTATAGACCAGACCAGACTCCAGTTATGTCAACAGTGTTCTTTAATGGCTGTGGCTTTAATGAATATAAAAAATTGTTTGGAGAATAATTTGAAGAACATGACAAATAGTCCAAAATGTTGATTCCCAGATCTCAATCCGATAAATCATCTGCGGGATGTGCTGGACAAGCAAGTCAGATTCGAGGAGAACTCTACCAATAAAGGATCTGCTGCTAAAAGTGTAGTCAGATACCCCAGCACACTTCCAGAGCTTTTTTTGTGGCAAACAAAAGACCAACACAATATTAAGAAGGTAATTGTATGTTATGGCTGATCAGTATTTAATAAATGCTACTACAAATTGTCATTTAAATAATAAAATTAAACTAACTACTGAAAAACAGTGTTTGTGTTCCCTAATGTTATCATTATTGAATGAGGATCTTAAACCAAACAGTGTGAGACAATATGCAAATATAAAGGAAATCAAAAAAGGGCAAATGCGTTATTGTCAGTATTCAATACTATATTATTTTAAATTATATTTAATGGATTTACAAACATTATATTTTTGGGGGGAAGGCATCCTTTATAACAAATACATTAAATTAGGGACATTCCTTTTCAATAATGTCTAAATAATCAGGTATTTAGTTTTGTGACGATTTTACTTTATAATTTAATTTTATGAATGAGCCTCTACAACCTTATAGAACCGCCAGTGCACAACTATTACACCATCATTGCATCACTGAGGAGCTACAGGGAATGGCAAGAACATGGATATGGATAAGAGCCAGCGTATCATTTAGTTTGAGAGGGAATTTGAAAAAGAATTAACTCTCAATGCTGCCATCTAGTGACCACAGGAGAGTAATCTTTTCAAAAGGCTGACAAATTGAACGTTTAGATCATTTTACAAAAGAGTTAAAGATATGGAATATTTAAAAGGATATAAGATGTTTGACAGTTTCATGCAAACATCCAAGTGATTAGCAATTTCTGAAATACTCAAAGCTTCCTGTCTGGCACCAAAAGCCATGCCACAACCAAAAGCAATAAAATATTCAGATTTTTGATGTGAGCAATATTAAGATTCTTAATCTATATTCTGTATTTTTTAATCTTGCATGATTTTACATTGTGCTGCTGTAATGTGATTGGCTGATTGGATCATTAACGAGCAGGTGTACTGGTTTTCCTAATAAAATAAGTGTAATGTAGATTAATGACTAAGGAACACTTTTAATAAAAACTTAATTACATTTTCTCCAGCCCCAGGAATCCTGTTGATGCATTTAAACATACATGCAATCCCTTTATCATGGAGAAAACATTTCAACCAAATGGATGTTGTCCTGCCTAAATGGATATAAATAACCCAAAGTTGGCAATTTTAGAAGTGCATATGTTTTTGCATGTGAATTTTAAAATCAACTTTCAAATAAAAAAAATATGACAAGCCCCTCCTGAAAGCTTCTGACAAAATACTGCCTAAGCATAATGAAAACTATGATTGACATTACATGTTTTGGTCAAATCAAGCAGACCCTTTTTTGGCCAAGCAAAACTTAGGATATTTAGCAACAAATTGGACTTTGAAAAATTGGACGTTTTATGGCTGGTGATTCTCTGGAAGTGAAAGAACCTGGTATTTACTGAAGAATGACAGAAACATGAATTCTAATAAATTACAAAATATTTCAGCTCTAAAACTAATAGTCCAATAGTCTAATTGTGACCACCTCGGTCTGTTTTTTTGTTTGTTTGTTCTTTTAAAGTGAATCTAAAGGAGCTTAAAATTGACTATATTGAGGAGTGGACCAAGTTCCCTAAAGTATCAATAAGCTTTTTGTACATCAGAGAAAACCCATTGCTGTTCTTCCCAGGGCAGGTATGAGTAATTTAAATATAATGTTTTTTAGCCATAATTAGATATTACTGAAAAACAAACAAACAAACGTTTGTGTCCGAAAGAAATAATGAATCAAATCTGCAAAATGCCATATATATGTGTTTAAACATATCACTTATTGCATATATCAGCCTTTGCTTATTTCCAAATAATTTTGAATAATAAATTCAATTTTCAAATTGAATTTTCAAATTCAAATATTTTCAAATACTATGGAACATAATAAATATGTTCTATAGCTCCATATTGCAATTACAACTTTTTCAAGTATCTTACTATTGATTTTTGGTGGTATATCTTTGATTTCAGTATGGGTTTCCTATTGGTTTCCTCTGCATTACAGGGTCATGAATTTATTGATGTATCATATTATGTGTACTTCAGTAGAAATGCAGTAATGAGGCCCAGGGTGCTCCTCATGCATCACATTTTAATGCTGTCTACTGATTAAATAAGTACTCGAGCACCCAGGAACCGATATGCTTAAGTCCTGGTGTTTCTGTAGGCCGCAGTGGCCTGTTCTTGTCCCTTGGTGTGCACCATTTACTTCAGTCAAACTAATGCCTTCAATCTGATGACTTGGTGAAAAAAGACTATGTGCCTTTTGGGAATTATGAATGTAGCTGCCACTGGTGAATGACTTGCTCCTCGAACCACCGCTTTGGGCAGGATATTTCATCAGCTCTCCATTCAGTGCTGTACACACACACACACACACACACTCCCTCTAGCACAAGCATCGTATGTTTCCTCTTGTCTTGGCCCTCGCCTGTAGATTCGATTCTGCGGCTTCGCGCTGAAGCCAAAATCATCAGCAGATTCTGGGTATCTTATAAGAAATGGAGTAAAGTTATATGAACAATTTTTTCCTTCCACCCCCGCTCCCCGATCCACTGTGTTTCCTTTTTTGTGTGTGTTTTGATCCGGGCTCTCGCGGCGGGCTGCTCTGCGGTGAGGCGCGGACTGGAGTGGCGCTGCTGGCGTGTTATTTTTGGCGGCAGCGCGGTTGGTGGCTCTCGGGGAAGATGGAGTGCAGCTCTCCGGCTCCAAAACCCAGGAGCCTGTTTAAGGGATTTCTCGTCTCAGAGACAATCGCTCTGTAATGATCAGAGTCATTATGCGCTTGCACTGAACGCGGGTCGAGCTCCGTGCGCCCAGTTAATTGCGGCAGCTCCGAATGATTACTATGGAGACTCACAAACACAATAAACTAGTCCAAATAAAATGTAAAATTAAATGCTACAACACTCACACATGCATATATACGGACATACCCACATACCTATATTAATATATATTCTTACATACATACATACATACATACATACATACATACACATGCACATATGGTACCAGTCAAAAGTTTGGACACACCTTCTCCTTCAGTGTTTTTCCTTTTTCTTATTTTCAGCACTGTACATGCATGGAATTATGTATTGAACAAAAACATATTAAACAACCCAGAATTCTTTTGCTTTGATGACAACTTTGCACACATTTTTTCAGATATCCTCATGAGGTAAGTCACCTGGAAAATAAGTGTTAAGAGTTAAGTGTTGAGTATTGTTTGCTGCTTTTCCTTCACTCTCCATTCCAAACAATCTTAAGTGGATTTAGATCGATTGATAGTGGATGACTGGTCATTTGATGTAGCACTTTAGCAATCCCTTTATCATGGAGAAAACATTTCAACCAAATGGATGTTGTCCTGCCTAAATGGATATAAATAACCCAAAGTTGGCAATTTTAGAAGTGCATATGTTTTTGCATGTGAATTTTAAAATCAACTTTCAAATAAAAAAAATATGACAAGCCCCTCCTGAAAGCTTCTGACAAAATACTGCCTAAGCATAATGAAAACTATGATTGACATTACATGTTTTGGTCAAATCAAGCAGACCCTTTTTTGGCCAAGCAAAACTTAGGATATTTAGCAACAAATTGGACTTTGAAAAATTGGACGTTTTATGGCTGGTGATTCTCTGGAAGTGAAAGAACCTGGTATTTACTGAAGAATGACAGAAACATGAATTCTAATAAATTACAAAATATTTCAGCTCTAAAACTAATAGTCCAATAGTCTAATTGTGACCACCTCGGTCTGTTTTTTTGTTTGTTTGTTCTTTTAAAGTGAATCTAAAGGAGCTTAAAATTGACTATATTGAGGAGTGGACCAAGTTCCCTAAAGTATCAATAAGCTTTTTGTACATCAGAGAAAACCCATTGCTGTTCTTCCCAGGGCAGGTATGAGTAATTTAAATATAATGTTTTTTAGCCATAATTAGATATTACTGAAAAACAAACAAACAAACGTTTGTGTCCGAAAGAAATAATGAATCAAATCTGCAAAATGCCATATATATGTGTTTAAACATATCACTTATTGCATATATCAGCCTTTGCTTATTTCCAAATAATTTTGAATAATAAATTCAATTTTCAAATTGAATTTTCAAATTCAAATATTTTCAAATACTATGGAACATAATAAATATGTTCTATAGCTCCATATTGCAATTACAACTTTTTCAAGTATCTTACTATTGATTTTTGGTGGTATATCTTTGATTTCAGTATGGGTTTCCTATTGGTTTCCTCTGCATTACAGGGTCATGAATTTATTGATGTATCATATTATGTGTACTTCAGTAGAAATGCAGTAATGAGGCCCAGGGTGCTCCTCATGCATCACATTTTAATGCTGTCTACTGATTAAATAAGTACTCGAGCACCCAGGAACCGATATGCTTAAGTCCTGGTGTTTCTGTAGGCCGCAGTGGCCTGTTCTTGTCCCTTGGTGTGCACCATTTACTTCAGTCAAACTAATGCCTTCAATCTGATGACTTGGTGAAAAAAGACTATGTGCCTTTTGGGAATTATGAATGTAGCTGCCACTGGTGAATGACTTGCTCCTCGAACCACCGCTTTGGGCAGGATATTTCATCAGCTCTCCATTCAGTGCTGTACACACACACACACACTCCTCTAGCACAAGCATCGTATGTTTCCTCTTGTCTTGGCCCTCGCCTGTAGATTCGATTCTGCGGCTTCGCGCTGAAGCCAAAATCATCAGCAGATTCTGGGTATCTTATAAGAAATGGAGTAAAGTTATATGAACAATTTTTTCCTTCCACCCCCGCTCCCCGATCCACTGTGTTTCCTTTTTTGTGTGTGTTTTGATCCGGGCTCTCGCGGCGGGCTGCTCTGCGGTGAGGCGCGGACTGGAGTGGCGCTGCTGGCGTGTTATTTTTGGCGGCAGCGCGGTTGGTGGCTCTCGGGGAAGATGGAGTGCAGCTCTCCGGCTCCAAAACCCAGGAGCCTGTTTAAGGGATTTCTCGTCTCAGAGACAATCGCTCTGTAATGATCAGAGTCATTATGCGCTTGCACTGAACGCGGTCGAGCTCCGTGCGCCCAGTTAATTGCGGCAGCTCGAATGATTACTATGGAGACTCACAAACACAATAAACTAGTCCAAATAAAATGTAAAATTAAATGCTACAACACTCACACATGCATATATACGGACATACCCACATACCTATATTAATATATATTCTTACATACATACATACATACATACATACATACACATGCACATATGGTACCAGTCAAAAGTTTGGACACACCTTCTCCTTCAGTGTTTTTCCTTTTTCTTATTTTCAGCACTGTACATGCATGGAATTATGTATTGAACAAAAACATATTAAACAACCCAGAATTCTTTTGCTTTGATGACAACTTTGCACACATTTTTTCAGATATCCTCATGAGGTAAGTCACCTGGAAAATAAGTGTTAAGAGTTAAGTGTTGAGTATTGTTTGCTGCTTTTCCTTCACTCTCCATTCCAAACAATCTTAAGTGGATTTAGATCGATTGATAGTGGATGACTGGTCATTTGATGTAGCACTTTAGCATTCTTCTTCTTAGAACTCTAACATAACCTAGAGGTGTGTTTGGGTTCATTGTCCTATGGAAAACAAATTGCAAAACAAATATGATGGCATGTCACTGCAAAATGCTTTGGTAGCCATGGTGGTTACGTATGCTCTCAGTTTTTACTTTATCAACAATGTCAAGAGCAAAGCAGTCCCACACCATTACACCTCCTCCAACATGCTTCACAGTGGGAACCACACATTCAGAAAACGTCTACTCACCCTCTGTATGTCTAACAAAAAAGTGGTTGTAACCAAAAATCTCTAATTTGTACTCAACAGACCAAAGGACAGTTTTCCACTGATCTAATGTCCATTCCTTGTGTTTCCTGGCCCAAGCAAGTCTCTTCTGCTTGTTGTTCCTCTCAAGTAATGTTTTTTTGCCACAATTTGACCATGAAGTCCTGACTCATTCAGGCTACTTTGAGCAGTGGATGTTGAAATATGTCTACCAATCTGAGAAGCATTTATGTAAATTGACAGTTTTTGAGGCTGGTTATTCTAATAAAACTATCCTGAGCAGCAGAGGTAGCTCTTGGTCTTCCTTAGGATGGTCCTCATTAAAGCCTCTTTCCTAGTTTTTTGAATGCACTTTGGGATAAATTTAATAAAAAAAATAAAAAAATAAATAAAAAGTCATTTCACTGACTGAGAAAGTAATGATAGATTGTCTTTTTTCCTCTTTACTTTACTGAGTATTTATTGACATGAATTTGTACAGTAGTTAGAGCACTAAATAGGACTATTGACTAATAGAGATACTGAAGGGTGTACCCACAATTTCTTCTGCACAAGACAAATGGTCTAAAGCAATGGTCCCCAACCCCAGGCCACGGACCGGCACCGGTCTGTGGGTCAGTTGGTACCGGGCCGCACAAAAAGAATGCATAAATTACATTGTTTCCGTTTTATTTATTATCTGATTCTGAACAATGTTTTATTTTGGAAAATTACTGGATTCCACATCTCTCTATGACTCACTCTTGATTGATGTCAAAATGCTTGCCTCAGTAACACACAATACATTACCGCTAAATTAAAACCCCCAAGCTAGCAAAATAAACAAAAAACAACACAGTGGATTCCCGTTCATTATTATATTAAGAAAATAACAGTCGTTTTATGCCGGTCGTAATGTTTTATTTTGTTGTATTTATCCGCCACACCTTAAATATACCGAAGATATTGTCTGAAATTAAACCGGTCTGTGGCTCAAAAAAGGTTGGGGACCGCTGGTGTAAAGCATAACTAATAAATTAACTCTAGACAAGGCACAACTGAGTGCAAACCGTTCCAGATGACCAACTCATCAAAGCTAAATGTAGCTATTTCGGACAATATAAACTATAAAACCTATTCTGGGCTGTTTAACACTTTTTGATTACATAATTCCATCCATTTTCTTTCATAGTTTGGATGTCTTCAGTATTAATGCACAATGTCAAAAACAATAATAAATATATAAACTACTGAGGAAGAAGAATATATATATAAGGGGTTTAGCAGTACACATATTTGTACCCAAACTTTTGCCAGAGACCTGCACCGGACAGATTTTTCAGTCCCGCTTCTGCCCTCTTTCGCAAGGTTCTGTCCTGCTCCTGAAAAAATTTTATTTTCTCCCTCTCCCACCAGCAAAAAGGTAAAATGTATATGTAGTTTTATTTTCAATGCATTGACTGCTTCTTCCCGCTACTCTGCTTTTTTATTTTTTACTTTTCACTCGCTTCCCTTTTGAATATAAATAAAAAATAAATGGAAAATAAACAAACCTTTCGTTTTATTTGAGTTTGACTTTGTGTTAATGATGAACTTGCACAAGGAACTTTTCAGAACATCAACTGAAACAATATCTTATAAAAAATAGGCCAAGGTTTTGTTGTCCTTTCTTTCATAATAAAGTTATATCTGAAGCACTCAGTGACTCTCCTCTGTCTTGTGCCTCTGTGTGCTGTAGTAGTTACCGCACATGAACCACGCGAGAGTTAAAGTCTGACCTTGTGCCTGTAAACCGTTTAATTTTATTTTAGTTGCCATTTTTGCTTTTGTTCAGTAGATACATAACAGTTTTTGACAGTATTTGTTTTTAGTAATTTATTTGTTTTTTCATATGTATATATTTAAGACTATTTTGACAAAATTTAATTTTATTCTCCCGGTTGCGGAGTGTAGGTTTATATCTTTCGGTGCAGGTCTTTCGGTTCCTGCACACATATACCGAATGCAGTCCTTTTTTACGTGCCGATGTTTGTTTAGTCTCCGCCTGGCACATTTAGTTCATTTTATTATTATTATTATTATTATTATTATTATTATTAAACTTTAAAACATACGCAACAATGTCAGGGGTATAAAAAAATTAAACTAGAGTTAGTGCAGTGTCACTATGGCTACTCACTCTGTTCCAGAAATAAGATTTATAGTGTGTATGCATGAAACGCTAGCATTAGCCGCTAACCAGGCTAGCGCTATGGATTCTTCAGCATTTATGTCCAGCTTCTTAAAAGGAAAAAATCCTAACAATTCCGCATATCTAGAAAGTAAATAATTCAAGGATGGAAGGAATAAAGACATTTTTTCTAAGTATGCTGAAATAAGTAGAACAGTTAAGTAGTTAAGTAGTAGAACATTTAATGTTAAATATATAAAAACACACACACATACACTTCAACAGTGGTGTGTAAAAGTGTTTGCCCCTTCCTGATTTCTTCTTATTTGCATGTTTGTCACACTTTAATGTTTCAGATCATCAAACTAATTTAAATATTAGTAAAAGATAACACAAGTGAACACAACATGCAGATTTTAAATGAAGGTTTTTATTATTGAGGGGAAAAAAACTACATGGCCCTGTGTGGAAAAAGTCTTAAAACTGTGTTTTATCACACCTGAGTTCAATTTCTCCAGCCACACCCAGGCCTGATTACTGCCACACCTGCCAGTGCAATCAAGAAATCTCTTAAATAGGACCTGCCTGACAAGGTGAAGTAGAACCAAAAGATCTTCAAAAGCTAGACATCATGCAGAAATCCAAAGAAATTTAGAAACCAACGAGAAAGAAAGTAATTGAGATCTATCAGTCTGGAAAAGGTTATAAAGGCATTTCTAAAGCTTTGGGACTCCAGTAAAACACAGTGAGAGCCCTTATTCACAAATAACAAAAACATGTAACAGTGGAGAACCTTCCCAGGAGTGGCCGGCCGACCAAAATTACCCCAAGAGCACAATGACGACTCATTCAAGAGGTCACAAAAGACCCCAAAACAACATCCAAAGAACTGCAGACCTCACTTGCCTCAGTTAAGGTCAGTGTTTATGACTCCACCATAAGAAAGAGACTGGGCAAAAATGGTCTGCATGATGAAAACTGCTGCTGAGCAAAAAGAACATAAAGGCTCGTCTTAGTTTTACCAGAAAACATCTTGATGATCCCCAAAACTTTTGGGAAAATACTCTGTGGATTGACGAGACAAAAGTTGAACTTTGTGGAAGGTGTGTGTCCAATTACGTCTGGCATAAAAGTAACACCGCATTTCAGAAAAAGAACATCATACCAACAGTAGAATATAGTAGTAGTATTGTGATGGTCTGGGGCTGTTTTGATGCTTCAGGACCTGGAAGACTTGCTGTGATAAATGGAACCATGAATTCTGCTGTTTACCAAAAAATCCTGAAGGAGAATGTCCGACCATCTGTTCGTGACCTCAAGCTGAAGCAAACTTGGGTTCTGCAGTAGGACAATGATCCACCAGCAGGTCCACCTCTGAATGGCTGAAGAAAAACAAAATGAAGACTTTGGAGTGGCCTAGTCAAAGTCCTGAGATGCTCCCTCCAATGTGGCTGAATTACAACAATTCTGCATAGATGAGTGACCAAAATTCCTCCACAGCACTGTAACAGATTAATTGCAAGTTATCACAAATGCTTGATTGTAGTTAAGGGTGGCCCAACCAGTTATTAGGTTTAGGGGGCAAACACTTTTTCACACAGGGCCATTAAGTTTTGGATTAAGTTTTCCCTCAATAATAAAGACCATTTAAAAAAACGGCATGTCGTGTTCACTTGTGTTTTCTTTTACTAATATTTAAATTAGTTTGATGATCTGAAATATTAAAGTGTGAAAAAACATGCAAAGAAATCAGGAAGGGGCAAACACTTTTTCACACGACTGTATATTACCCAAAGGGACTCCTAAAAATGTAAAAAATGTCATTAAAATTTTCCATTTATATTACTTATTTACTTAATTGTATTAATGCCAAATTAATTAATTACCTAATTTAATCAATGTAATTGTGTTAACTTGTAAGAAATTAAGTAAGTGCATTGCATTCATTTTATTTATTCTATTTTGGTTTTTATCAAACACAATGTAAAATATTATTATATATATTATTTAACCAAAAAGGCATTTTATTTAAAATTGTTTAAAAAATGTAAACTGTTAAATTGCTGATGATCACAAATGTTGATAATAACAAACCATTAATAAAAAAAAAACAAGCAATTTTATATTTTGCATTTGTTTTCCCTAACCGAACCACAACTGTACCCAACCGAGACTTAAAAACCAAGGAAAGTACCGAACTATGAATTCTGTGTAGTTACACCCCTAATATATATGTGTTTTGGAACATAACCACCGCGATAAATGGGGGATCACTGTGTGTGTGTATGTATATAAGTATGTGTGTATATATATATATATATATATATATATATATATATATATAAACATTTATGTGTCAAATGCAATTCCGTGATAAACCAGGGGCTCGAGATTCGAACCGTGGTAAAGCGGGGGATTACATACACACACACACAATTGCACATACATACCTTTATACACACACAAAAATGCACACGTCATACAACTGTACATTTCACAACATATAACATCTCTTTATTCCATCTAGTTACATGCTTTTTAAGTCAAATGACCTTAACATGTAAATAAAATGTGCTCATGTGGTTTTTACACACTGCACATGTAGGTCACTCAATAGAATGTTAATCTGGAAGTCTACTGGCAGCCAGGGAGTAAAATGTAGAGCGGTTTTGGGTTCAAACTCAGAATGAATTCTGTTTTCAGAGCAGAACACTCAACACAATGAGCACAACACAACAAAACTGCATTTGAATGAACCTAGAATACCTAATTCAAACTAATATAAACCTAACAAAAATAACCTAATTGAATGATTTAAGGGACATAGGCCTGCATGAAATGACTGAGGGACTCATCACATGTGTGTTGGCTTCCTGTACACAATCATAAAAGCTTCAATTAAATGGTCATCGATAAAAGGCTTGTTTTCTTTACTAGAGAAGATCCAACAGGACGAGAATTCACAAGATAGTTACCACTTTTGTGTTTACCATTTTTAGACTTAAACTCATCAGTGGAATAGTTTTTTTGTAAATTAACGTTTTTAAAATAAACTTTTCACATGTGCCCAAGACTGGAGGTGTTAATCCATCACTGGGGGTTTATGCTGCATATTCATTTTTACTGAAGTGGGTGGTGGGGGGTGGGGGTATTTAAAATAAACACAAAGATTGCGGTTTCTCGGTCAGTGTTAGAGCGCACATAGACCATGTCAGCTGTCTGACTAGAGGCTCTCTCTCTTTATTAGGAGCACCAGTGGGTTTTGTGCAGCGTAAGACATTTTTTCCCTTCTTCCCATTACTCCACATCATGCACTAGACTGCGAGGGGTTCTTTAACTAATTTTTGGCAGTGAATAAGAGAATAGAATGATGTTAGTTTATATATTTATTTTCAGTGGTGAACACGTGTAACTACGGTTGTATGTTTGTGTGAGTCAGAGTGCGCGCATGGTAGCAAACTCGCGCGTGTATGTGCGCGGATGCACACGCGTGTATGTGTGTGTGTGTGTGTGTGTGTTTGTGCTCACCCACAAAAAAATATTTCAATTTGGGCAGGATATTAAAGAAGCATGGAGTGGCAGTAGCCCGGTGTCTGCCAATTGCTTGGTTTGAGGGTGTTGCGGCCGTGACTGTAGGGGGGGAGCGAGGGGAGCTGCTCATGGTCAGAGCCCCCGCCGGACACACTGGCGCCTCTTTCTGGAGGACTTCTGAACCACCACACTCCTCCGCCAGAACCCTGCCAGCCCTCTGGAAGCCCGACTCAAATCACTCACTTTTAACATTCTCTCTCTCTCTCTCTCTCTCTCTCTCTCTCTCTCTGCCTCTCTGCCCTCCACGTTATTCAGTAAATCTTATCCCCAAATTTAGTTGCTTGTGTAGGCTATATTTCATTTAAGATTTTTCTTTTCTTTTCTTTTCTTTTCTTTTCTTTTCTTTTCTTTTCTTTTCTTTTCTTTTCTTTTCTTTTCTTCTATTATTCCTCTTTTTGCTACCATACAGACAGAGGATCGTCAATTTTAGGATCCTTGTTTGTGAGTACCTGTTGTTAAGAGTGTGTAATCGAAATACAATAATTTTTTCATTAATATTTTGTTTAGACCATTTTAAAGCCATATTTAAGCCATAAATGCCCTTAATTCCAAATGCATTTGGAAATAAGAATCTGATGTTGACAGAAGGATGATACTCTTTGGCCCTTCATCATGATGACATCATACCACAAGCGCTCCTTACCTCTGTGTTGCCTCTTATTTCTCTAATAAAAATATTCAGCGACTAAGCACCAGGTTCGGTATTTTATAATTTCAGTAAAAAAAAAAAAAAATTGTGAATTTTAGGAATTAAGATGAGGATGTCTATTTTGAAGTGTCACAGCTCATTTCCTTAGCTTCCACTTTTTTTTCCTGGAAGCAATTTGTCATCCGGGGGACATTTAATAGGGAACATATTATCTTTTTACAGGGATATGGAGTCTGCCACAGCCTGCCCACAGTTCCTATAAACAGAATTGGTCCATTTAGTGGTGTGTTTGATACATTTCAGAGCAGAAAGGCACTCAGTTACAGAAAGAGGCCTATAAAGGCTGTTATGAAAACCCTAGATAAGTATTGCTAAGCACCACCCGCTTGCAAATGCAGTTAACTTAAATAGACTAATGATGATCAATCTTATGTCTCTTTGTGGGGCAGAATATGTGCTTTCCTCTTTCCATCATCAGTGACCATCTGACCTCTTGCAGTTGTTCAGGTCACCGATTTCTCATCTCTATTCCACTAGATACTTGTTAACCCCACAGCCAGCCCCCCACTCTTGACCCCAACCAACAATCTCACTCTCTTCCTCTAATATAGCCTAAAGACAAAGGTTACCTGCACTTACACCTGATTTTTTCTCTTGGCATGCATCACTCCCTCTCTTCAGGGCATGAGGAAGATTTATCACCTACTGCAAGCTCAATAGTCGAGGAAGGTCCATTGTTCCCACACTTCCCCAGTGTAAATGCAAAGTGGGGCTATTCACATGTTTCAGTGAGTTCAAATAAGCTTTGTTCTAGGCATGTTTTAAGGAATGGTTGCACCTAGGGTTTAGGCACAACCTTTTAGAAAGGAGAGATTTTTTTGCGTTTACATTTATCCCCACTGTCTCTATTTCCACTGAGTTCCCTCACATCCCTAAGTATATTTATCTTTTTACTGCCTCACTTGAGGCACAGCTCTCTCCTATTTTTTTTTTAAGTCTTCGAACATAAAGTTTTAAAAATAAAACCAGGTTACCACCACCACAGAGGAGTATAAAAAGACAAAAATAATAGTCATGCTGAAGTCAAAAGCCATGGACCCTCCCCTACCCCCCATATCCCTAATAGACACATACACACAGGCACGCACGTGCACACCCCACCCAAACCCTCTGCCTGAGTCTTAAAAGCTGTGGACTCGACCACACGCCCACTTCAGACCTCCATAAACATGTCAGACCCTGATGACAGACTCGGCCCTGGGACCAGCTGACCTCAACTCAAGCTCATTAGAGTCAGTAAATTAGAACCATACAGCCAGGGGAAGAGAGGAGGAGAGGTGCGGGAGGAAAACACACTGTCACAAGAGAAAAGTGTGTGTGTGTGTGTGTGTGTGTGTGTGTGTGTGTGTGTGTGTGTGTGTGTTTTGTGTCAGGGTTCTGTGCATGTGATACTCTTAGAATTTATATCTTATAAGTTGTAATTTACTGTCTGATGTAACATATGTAAACTTATGCTGGATCAAAGACAGTATGCAGTTGGTTGGTTTGCCTGACATGCCCTATCACTGATCACATCAACACATGTTCACAAATGTCAGCAATGACTTTGATAAATTAGATTTAGACTATCTTTCCAGACTCAGTGGGGGATAAAGTTTCAGAAGCATTGTAAAGTGGCTCATTAAAAAAAAAGTCCAGTACTTTATCCCAACATTTCGCTTGCTCCAAAGCTCCCTGTTTTTGGATTTCTGCAAACATTAGCACCAGAAAATTTTGTATTTGGTTTTTGAAGTCTGTTGCTAGCTCACTGCCACATGGGCAACCCACAATTTTGTAAACAGTATAGTGACCTAGCTTCCCCCTCCCTCCTTCTCCTTCTATCTTCTCTCTTCTCTTCTCTAGTCTCTTCCGCTGCCCAGCCTATAACAGTGCTGTGGAGTAATTGTCCAGTAGCAGGGTTGGTGGGGGTAATTGGTGTACGCAGACAGCGGGGGAGGTTTAATTTTCTTCGACAGACCTTCAGTGGCGCTCTGTGAGACACATTGTGTCAACTGAGAGCCCTGCTTTGTTTGGGCTGCGAGAACTAATTAAAGCATTTGTTCAGCCATAAGATCTCAGAGGATGAGAGGGCCTGAGTTGGACAGGACAAAAAGAAAAGTGGAGAGAGGTAGGGGTGCACTGGAAAAAAGAAAAAACTTTAAGAAAGTTAAGGAAAGCAATACTGGGGAATTCTAGAGGAAATAAAAGATAAGCAGTCATATGTGAACACAATAATAATATTGATAATAGTCAAATTCACCATCGTCATCATGAAACTACATACTTGTAGTATGCATATTCACTGTACATTTCTCACAGTTTACTAGTTATAATATTCTTAATGCATTTGTAAATAATGTTATTAATCTAAAACAATGTTTGATTTTAATACAAAAACAGTGTTTGTACAGGTATACATGAAAACATGAATGATCAAGTGTACAATTATGATTGTTTAGAGCTAAAAGCTAATATATATTAATGTACATCTTATTAATTACTCTTATGTAACACTAATGTAACACTTCTTAGACACAGTGAAATAGACACATGAAACAATGTGAGGAAAAGTTATTTTCGCTGCAGATTAACTAATAGAGGTTTAAAATCGGTCTCTTATCCTTAAATGTTAGGCCTATTTAAAGGAGGCATCAATTTATACATATACACCTATACCTATTTGTACACATACAACCTTTTTTTTATTGTCTAGTTTCTTAGACATGTAGAAAATGTTATATGATGAATGAAAATACACCAGAAAACAGACTTTCACTTAATTTAATTATAAAGACATACAGTTAGCTGGGAATCAATAACTTGAGTTTCATATTTACATCCTGGCAAAAATTATTAAAATTACAATTAAAAATGACACTTCAGATAAATCCACTCTAATCCTTACATTTTAGCTTTTAATATTCCACAAACAGAAGTCATACAACAGCCATCAGTACCTGAAGATCAACAGTGAAAAAATAAATAAATAATCACATAAAATGCAAAATCTTTATTTATTCATGACTGGCTTTGCTTTCATTTAGTGTTTTGCATTTTTTGTTTTTAATGCCAGCAAAATGTATGATTGTTATTGTTCATAATTTAAGGCATAAATAAACTTGTAAATAGGAAATTAAATAAGACAAAAACAGCATTCAAATGGAACTTGAAGAAAATAGTCAAACTGTACACTGTGGTCCCTTTTTGCAGCCTACACAGAATCATGAGACTGATCTGCTAGGGGGTTCTCAAACAATTATTATTAACTTTAGAAATGATTGTGATTAAATAAACAAACAAAAAAAATAATAACTTTTCCTCATAAACACTGCATGAAGGAACTAATGGTAAAGTCCGGAAACCTGAACACACCACTGGTCACTGACAAAACAATAGTTAAAAAAACGCATCTCATAATGTTTTATAATAACTCCTACAACAACATTTAAGATAGTGATCAGAAAGAACAAAGATTAACATAAACAAAGATCTTGAAAGAACAATAACAACAACAGCGAACCAAAAAGAAAAATCCAGAATCATAAAAAAGCTTTGGCATGACATAGGCCTGACTAGGTTTGCATATCAATCAAATGTTCATGTTAATGTCCCACATTTTCTCGATTTCACATACTGTTCCTTCATGTTCCACAGGAGAATAACTGTGATAGTGGTGCACTCTTACCCTTTAGGGGCAATAAAATGTATTTGAAGAATATTGTCATTAAAAGCCTTATTAATTCTATATATTGATTAGCACCAATTAGAACAGCAGCTTAATCTGAAGATCTTTTCCCTGGATATAATGGTTAGATCTCTAGGAGTCCGCTACTGTTCTCTACTGGGTTTCCTGTGGTGTTCTTCTCGTCTCCATTAGTTGTGTGCTCCTGAATGCCATTTCCTGGACCAACTGCAGCCCCATCACTTGGGTCAACAGATTCATCTCGGCCCCTGGGTTCTGACTCATTCTCTCCACTTCCAGTTTTGCCCTGCAGGCTAGACTCAGAGTGGGTCTTCTGGTGCTTACTGAGGTGGTCGCTGCGTGTAAACCGCTTGTTGCACAGCATACATGTGAACTTTTTCTCACGAGTGTGTGTGCGCACATGGCGCTCTAGCTCATCGGATCGTGTGAAGCGCTTTCCACAGAAGAGCCAGTTACACACAAAGGGTCGTTCACCTGTGTGCCAACGCAGGTGGGCCTTGAGGTGCGAAGCCTTACCATAAACTTTTCCGCAACCTGGAATGTGGCAGCTATGTACAGGTTTTTTACGCAGTGAGGCAGCGGATGCACCTAAACGTTCCAGCTCTTGGCAGTTGGGGCAGTCACAGGAGGACCTGCTGGTAGCTGAACTACCAGTATATGCTCCAGAACCCCGAGTTGGCTTTAGGCCCATGGGGCTCTCAATGAGGCTGCCACTGGCTACTGGCTTGGGCTTGTACATGTCCTGGGGAAGCATGTGTTGAGAGGACTGTAGGAGGTGTGAGGAGGAGCTGAGACCCACAGAAGGATATGGTGCTGGATTAAGGGAAGTGAAGTCAGAGCTATAGCTGGACATAGGGGGACTAAGGGAAGCCTGAGGAGCCACAGGCTGAAGAGGAGCTTGAAGGCCATCTGACTGGGTTTGGCCAGGACTCAGCCAGTTGGAGCTGGGGTGGACATCCCACCAGGAGGATGTAGCATTAGCAGGTGCAGCTGTGATGCCAGGATGAATTCCTGCCTTGTACCAAGAGCCATAAGGATGCGTCATGTCAAGTGAGGTGTAGACACTGGTCAGGCAGTCAGCTGTGGCATGTGCTTTGGTCACTAACAGTGAAGGATCCTGAGAAGCTGAGGAGGTTTGGAAAGAGGAGAAAGGATTGTAGTCAGAAGTGTATGCTCCTGTGGGTGGAGGGGGGCTGCCAGTAGGGGTAAGCAGGCCTCCACCTGCACTAAATGAGCTGCTATAAGAGTCTACTAGGCCTTCACTGCCCCGGCCATTTTTAGGGGTCTGCAGATCAGAAGTCATGCTGTAAGGTTTCTTTAGTGATGCTGCACTTCCGGCTTTTCCAGGTGTGGCTGTGTCACGAACGGGACTGTTGCTGCCAAATTTGTTGCAAGTGGCGGTCAGCATTGCCAAAGGACTCGAGCCATAACGTGATTCCTCCTATGAAAAAAGACAGCAAAATCTTTTAAGGGTCTGTGTAAGTTGTGTGAAGTTTTTTATTGTGTTTATTGCCATAGCATTCAGGGAAATAATATTTAATTTTGTTATCATTCAGTTACTTAACTGCATTCAGCAATCTAATACAATAACTGAAAGCCTTGCCGTTTAAAACAGAAATATGCAACAACCTTTGCCTTAGTGAATGACATGCCATCGCACATACATTTCCTGTTAAACACGTTTGCCATGGAGATGTTACTAGTGCTGGAATAGGTAGATGTTGTTTTGACGACACTTGCTCTTTACACACAATCTTTTATTGTTTTGTCTAGCACCATGTCATCTGAATGAATAAGTACAATAGACTGGCTTATGCAGATGCATGTAACCACACTGGATATTAGTAGTAATGAACAACTGAAAAAATCTGAAAAAAGCTTCATGGGTTTATTGGTCACTGGGAATTCTTTTTAATGATCCTTTTCTGTCCAGTCAGAGCATTATTCTAAAGATGCTTCTACTTTCACATTTTCTACAGGAAGCCAACCAAAGATCACAGGGTCATGCGTATTTAATTACATCTGATATGATCTGTAAATGAGCAAAAAACAAAATAAAATAAAAATACAAGTTCAATTAGAAACTGTTAAACAAAACAATAGCTAATATTTCAATCATTCAAAGTAATCATTCGACACAACAGTAGAACTCGGGGTGAACAATTAGTTTTTTGCCTTTGGGACGCTAAAATATGAAACGTGTGCGATGTCCACGCAGTGCGCATGCGCGTGCGGTTTGCTTTGGCGCACGCTTCTGTGCACGTTTCCAGGTTAACTACCATTACCATTAACCGCACTGTGTTTCCTGCACCAAAGCCATTACGGCGAAGGTCTGTTTCCTTTTCCTATATACATACATACATACATATATACATGCATATATATATATATATATATATATATATATATATATATATATATATATATATACAACCAGAATAGTAAGATAAATGTATTTAGTAAGATGAATGATTTTCCCATTAAATGTAACATAATTCTAACGCAAACATCTCACAAATCTTGCTCTAATTATATATATATATACACCGTTTCAGCACTAGAGTAAGCGCTCCTTAATCAGCTTAGTTACTTGCACAATGCAGTAATGGTTAGATTTTCTTTTCCTAATACCTGAACCCGCTGTTAAAAAGTTACCATGCAGTTTCTTGTTAGTTTGACGTTTCGTACCTCCAGAACCGATGCAGCCATCCCTGAGAACCAAATTCCAAAAGTTGACTTGGACACCGCGAGGTTAAAGACGCGCGGCCCGGGACAGTGTGTGTGAAGTAAAGCCCCGCTCCGAGCGCTGGGACTTCTATGTGGATTCAGAGACACGCCTCCTAATGACAGGCTCCGGGTGCTTTGAAGTAGAGAGAAAGAGAGAGAGAGAGAGAGAGAGAGAGAGAGAGAGAGAATCACGCGACACTCAGATGGGTCTTAAGACGCCCTGGTTGCAAAAGAAAAAAAAAACTTTAAAGTATCTTATATTATAAAAAAGTTTTCACGCGATTAAAACTTCTCACATGTTCTCACGTTGTTACATCAAATTATTTTGCACAACAGCCTTAAATATTGAAATCACCCATACCCTAGCCCAGAAATCTGAATCTTTCATTTCTGCTTACATTTCAAGTTTTTCTTTTTTTTTTTCTTCAATGCTGACTAGGGCATGGACTACTGAATTATTAATCTAATACATAACTGTTACATCTAGGACATCTAGGAAGTCCCCACATGACAGTAGGGTGGATCGACAAAAGAAAAAAACTGTAGCCTAGAAAACAAAAGTTCAACTGTTCTACTCCCCTTCTCACAGTGGTGGTACCACAAAGAGTGCATGTTCTGGACCATTAGATGGTCATGGTATCTATCTATCTATCTATTTATCTATCTATCTATCTATCTATCTATCTATCTATCTATCTATCTATCTATCTATCTATCTATCTATCTATCTATCTATCTATCTATCTACCCTCAATGTGAAATTACAACAAACAAGAAAATGAAGTGAAAAACAACTTAATTTATTAATTTATTATTATCATGATTAATTAAAATAATTATAATAATCTTCAACGCATCATGGTAATACATCACAAAAAACAGGCACTTTAACACTTATAAATGTTCTATAAATTGTAAATGCTATAACACGCAGTAGAAAACACATCTTACACTAAGACAATATTTTTTTAAAATCATATTTATTTTTCAGATGCCATTTGATTCAAATACGCAAGATAACTGTAGTAAGAACAGGAGGACTTATGAAGATGGAAAATAAATTAATACTATAATAATACAACAAAATACAAATATGAGTCACAAAATCGCTAAAGGAAAATTTATATAATTTGGATTTATAACAGTAAAATAAGTAGATTAAGAACACAGATCAAATAGAATGCATTGTCTATCATGCAAATGCAATGCTAAGTAATGTTTTACTTTGGTAAACAAAAATATGCTGTTATTTATCTTTAAGAAGATGTTTTGAATTCTTAAAAAAAATACTAAAAGAGTCTAGTGCACATTTCATTATGCCTACCTAAAAAGATAATAGAGTAGCAACTTACTTTACTGTAATGTTGTTCTGACTACTTTACTGTAAAGACTTATATTTCTATTATATAGAAATTGTGAAATTATATAGTCAGCATGATTGGCAAAAGAAAATTCATGTATACTGGACTTTGCATGTAAATCGACTGTCATATAAAATCCCTTTGTATTATTTTGTTTTATACCTTTAAATATAAAGAGCATTTAATATTATTTTAAAATGTTGATATGTTATAAAGTGAAGCAGGTTGTTTTTTTATTGGATTCCTTAAACTTTTTAAATCTTATGGAACTACTGTGTTAATTTTTACATTTAGATAGATTTCCTTCCTTAAAGCATTTGTACCATTCACACAGCATTACAATATGTTATAAATGTAATTACAGGGACATCAAATAACTCTAATTATACAGGTTTTAATATGGTCAGTGCAGAATGTGCAACATGATTTTTTATAATGTAAAATAACGTTTTAGAACAAAAATCAAAAGAAACAGGAAAAAAGGCAAAAAGAAAATGTGGAATAATGAAAAAGTCACAAAGCTGACTTCTAATAATGAAACTTATATTAAATTGATTTCTGAAATTTGCATTAGTTGGAGGACAGTTCATACAATTTGTATATTTTAAACTTTGCTAAAAAATAAAACCAAAAACAAAAAAACAGTTGAGATTAAGGCCATTACTCCTGTCTTTTTCAGCAACTGAAAGATCAGTGACAAGCCACTTTGTGTGGGAGTGTAGACTTGTGTAGGCCCAGAATGACTTAAACCTATGATTAAAGGTCTTTAAAGGGACACTCCAAAACATTTCAATAGCAGGTTCATTAAGTTGAAAACAATATTAATGTCAACATGAGAAACCTGTATTCTTCATATGGCTTGTGATTCATAAGATAAATAAAACACTGCAAAAGAAAGGGCACGGTGATATAACCAACATTCACCTTTATTTTATGAACAATTGAAAAGGGCAAATGAAGCTAAAACTGGATGCCATATTTAAAAGTAACTTCTAGAAATGTCATAAATGTGGCAGTTATTTGATTTAAAACAAACATTATTCTGATGGTATTAAGAATTTAAAAAACACATCCAATATTTTATATATGCAGTATACGATAGTGGAAAGTCGATTTCCTAAGCGACCAGAAAAATACAGCATGCTTTTCCACTTTGTGTGAGGCTAGCTTACAGACGTTTATCGAATAAATAAACAGTTAAAATGGTCTTCCGGTAGCCCATCTTGGTTTGGAGTGTCCTTGTGGGTGTCTCTTTTTTTCCAAAATGAGTGGAGAGAAGATTAAAATTGTTTTCAAAAATAAACATATAATTTCATTCTTTATTTTTTTCCTTCAATTACAAGGCTTGGTCAGGGCAGGCTTGTAGTTTGTAAGAGTTTGGCCCTCATTGTAACACAGGCTATATTTAGCAGTCTGCTCTCCAACTGACCCTCTTTCTGCATCTTTTGCTCTCTCTGTCCTTGTCATGCCGAGCTTGTACCTCTCGCACTCATGAACACATGAACAATCATTTAATGCTTTATCATAGTCCTACAGGATGGTATACCTACTAAACGTACCTTTAGAGGGCACTGTGAAGCCCATGGCATGGCCACACTATGTGTACTACATCAAGTTTCTTGTAATATGTGTGTTCCAAATCTGGTAAACATGCAAACACAGCAAACACGCTATACTATATCTTGAAGGAAATTTTTTTTTTTTTTATTTGAATAAATTGTATATGTGTGTGTGTGTGTGTGTGTGTGTGTGTGTGTGTGTGTGTGTTACTTATTCAAATTAAGAGATGGAAGCTTCATAGTTTTACATTACATATAGTTTCAAATAATTGTAAATATTTAATGTAAAAGAAGATTTAAAGAAATAGTAATTTGTGAGATTTTTTAATACTAAATAATACTTATAATTTTTTTATCCAAAATCATGGATGTTTTATCTTCAGCTTAATTGATCTGATTTTCATTTGTACATTTATGTACGCCTTTATCCAGAGCAACTTACAAATGTGCTTTTTAAAGTCTATCAATAAAACATACTGGTAAAATACACAGAATTAAAAGGGAATTCAGTTCAGAATGAAACACATGAGCCATGTATTTTACAGTTTTTTTCAGTTGCTTTGAAGCGTTTCTCAGATCCGAAATAAAATTCTCAACTACTTGTTCAACCTCCACGTCATTTTGTCATTTGTGCACATTATAAAAAAATGTATCGTTACTTTTACCATATTGCAAATGCTTTGGTACATTCGTTTACTTGATTGTGTACAATTTCTGCTGTTTACTACATGATCAATTGTTTATGTCATGTTCATCAAAATATATTATACTGGTTTTACCTATATAGTCTTAAGCCCTAAAACATATCGGCATCAGTTGGTTGCATAAGTCACTGTCAGCTAAAATTTCTATTATTATATATAGTTATATTTATAACTTTTTGGGGGGTAAATGTTTCCTGAATTGCAAAATTGGGCAGATGAATCTTGAATTTCACTAATAAAGGTGAGTGAACAGCACCAGATCAACTATTGAGCAACTAGTTTTCTAAAATAGGTCAAAGGTGAATTTTGTGAACCTCCATTTGGCAACAGAGCAAAACA